>NC_086324.1:115182638-115322800 GCF_036172605.1 Pelobates fuscus | reverse complement strand
GGAGTTGAAAAGATTGCTAAAGTGTGTAAGATTGCTGTGCCTTCATGTGGTAGATTACAGCCAGAAAGTTGGCGTAGATTACTGACAGAGAAGAAAGGCAAGCTTGCAGATAATAATTTACTACGTACTGCAGAAGCCTGGTACAAGGTAGCAAGAGCGATTCAGCAGGAAGGTTGGGTTGAGGAAGAAATAGATCACAAAGGTGTAAAATTGTATGTATATCATAATAATTATGTTGCTGGGGCATTCCCTCAGCCAGCGCCCCAAAATGGAGCCCAGGGGATGTTTATCCCCAAGGTTCAGTCAGCAATGAGTGACAGCCAGCTGACCATGTTCCCCACTCCCAATCCTCCCATAACCCATCCCGTCATCGCCCCTGTTTGTCCGGTCCTGAATTCTGATGGATCTTTATTTTCCCCCCCATCATCCCTAACATTCCCATCATCCTCATCCATCCCTACACTACCTTCTCTGTCTAAACCAAACATTTCATCCGCCATTCCTTCTCTACGCTCTCTCTCCGTCAATAATCCTACCCTCCCACTTGCATCCACCCAGTTCCCTAACCCCTCCTCATCCGCTACTGTCAATCCCACTACACCCACTCCGGCTCCTCTTACTACTCTCTTGCCTATTCCTCCCACAGCCCAAGTTCCCACCCCTTCAGCTTCATTTCCATACCCCGGATATTCCTCCTCCTTCCCTAATCCCTGCCCAACTATCCCGCCCTCCCCAGGTTCCACCTTAGCCCCTGCCCAATGGCCTGGCCATACCCCTTCCCTTACCACATGGCCCTGCCCTATCCAAACCATGCCTATTTCCTTTCCCAAGCCACTCCCCAGACCCCGTTCACGCCCAATCCGGTACAGTCTACCCCGGATGTGCCCACATCCAACATGGCCGCCACTACCTCCCTTAACCCTAACGCAGCTTCCTTTCACGCCTCCAATATGGCGGCCCCCAGTTATCCAGCACCCCTAATGCCGGTACTTCCCGGTGACTTCTCACCCCAAGCTCATAATCCACTGGCCACCCCAGCATCCGGGATCCCCGCATACCCCCCGGTTCTGACACCTCAAGCGGCCCCACTTCCCAGAGGGGTCCAGGTTACATACGAAAATGAGTATGAGGAGGCCAGCTCTCATGGATACCGAGGCTCACCGGATGCCATGGGGTCTCCGCCTCGCTGTTCCCTTGATGATTCTTTTGGACATACGGGCCGGGGGGATCAGGCCCCTCCTAAATATGTTTCTTTTAATCCTACTCAGGCTAGTGCTCTGATGAAATCACTCCCTGACCCAGAAAAGCAACCTATGCCTTTTTACCGAGGAATAGTTCAAATTCAAAAGACTTACTCCGCCGCATGGCGAGATTTACTAAGCATTTGTGCTATCAAAGCCGGAGATGCGTACTGGCCCAGCATTGCTCACCATCTCAGCACAGATTTGCTTACAAGTGACATTGATTACCCCTCCGGAGTAGCATTCTGCAACCAGCTAAAGGAATGGGCTAAGGACAAACTTGCAGATCAGGCTGCTGGCCTTACTGATATTGTACAGGAAAAAGGAGAATCAGTAGAAAGGTTTCATGCAAGACTGTTTCAAATGTTTACAGATTTGGGATTTGATCTCACGGACAAGATCCATTCTCAAATGCTGTCTGGCTCATTTGTTCAGGGCATCAAGGATTCCATACGCAAGGGAATCATTGCTGCACGCCCTGAATATAAAGTGGTCCCTCTGGATACATTACTCCTAGTTGCTAGGGGTCTGGAATCTGCCCAGACTCCTAGAAAGCCCAATTCAGCTCCTCTCATGGTGTCCCGCCCCGGACCTGTCCCAAAAGGCACCAAACCCGAGGATGGATTTTGCTTTAATTGCAAAGCTAAAGGACATTTCAAAAATGATTGCCCAGAACCCTAGAAGGTGTTCAAGCCTACTCCTGGCCCCAAGGCCACAAAAACAGTTCCAATGGTTGAAGAACCAGATGATTAGGAAATTGGCAAGCCTGTGTCATTAACCCCTGTCATGGCAGTGTCTTCAGGGGATAAGGGGGGGCCACTTGCCACTGTGACTCTACCCATTGAAGGACAACCTACTACATTTCTTGTTGACACAGGTGCAGCCCGAAGTGTTCTACGAGAACAAGATCTGCCAGACCCATCATTTCTGTCAAATATTGATGTCTCTTGTGTAGGAGTGGATGGCCTACCAAGACACAGTCCTTTAACAACTCCATTACGAGTTAGCAACTACCCTAGCTTGCTTGCTCGTTTTGTGGTATCCTCCACATGCCCCATTAACCTGTTAGGCGCTGATGTCCTCTCACGCCTGCAGGCATCTATCATCTTCACTCCAGATGGTCAAGTAGAGTTATCTACCCCTCTATCTGTGTCAGACACCTCAGCCTTGTGCTCCCTGCCTCTGATGCTCCACTTAGAAAATCCCCATGAGGATGCAAAGGAACTGAGGTCCAATTTCCCGGATTCACTAAAGACACAAGTACCTGCAAATCTGTGGTCCTCAGGCCCAGAGGACATAGGTCACCTAAAAGTTCCACCTGTGGTGGTAAAACTCATTCCAGGAGCAAAGCTACCAAGGAAACCACAATACCCTTTAAAACCAGCTCAAGCTGCAGCTATCTCAACTCAAATCAAAGCACTCTTGGAGAAGGGTGCTCTCATGAAATGTGAATCAAAATGCAACACCCCATTGTTTCCTGTGAAGAAGAAGACTCCAAAAGGTGAACCTGAGAAGTATAGAATGGTCCAGGATCTCCGCGCAGTGAATGAAGCGACAGTCCTGGACACCCCTATTGTACCAAACCCACACACTTTGCTCTCTGGGGTCCCACCTTCTGCAAAATACTTCACAGTCATTGATCTGGCCAATGCCTTCTTCAGTGTACCCCTGGATCCAATTTGTCAATACCTGTTTGCCGTCACACATGAAAAGCAACAGTATACATGGACTGTCATGCCCCAAGGGGCACAAAACTCTCCAAGTCAATATGCAAAGGCCATGTGCTCTATCCTTGATCCATGGCAATCAGACCATCCAAAAGTTGTCCTACTCCAGTATGAGGATGATTTGCTGCTCTGTGGAGATGACATACCCACAACTGAAGAATGCTCAATTAGTCTCCTTTGCTACTTAGCAGACTAAGGATGCAAAGCTTCACTTCTCAAGCTTCAATTCTGTCAACCTACTGTCATCTTCCTTGGCCATTGTCTATCTCAGGGTACTAGACATCTCACTCGTGACCGAGTTAGAGCAGTACTGGAAATTCCACCTCCAAGGACTTCAAAATCTCTACATGCCTTCTTAGGCCTCATTTCCTACTGCCGAGCATGGATCCCAGAAGCCTCTCTGCTCATGCAACCACTCTATGATGCACTCAAGTCAGACCCATTCTGCCTGACCAAAGAAGCACAAGATAACTTCTGTACATTAAAACGTGCCATTGCATCTGCTCCTGCTCTAGGCCTACCAGACTATGCCAAACCCTTCAAGTTATTTCTCTCTGAAAGACAAGGCCACGCTACAGGAGTCCTTACTCAAACAAATGAATTAAGAGGCCGTCAAAGGCCTATTGGATTTTTCTCCTGCCAGCTGGATATTGTGGCCAGAGGGACCCCTTCTTGCCTTCGGCCGTTTTTGCAGCAAGAGAACTCATTGAAAGAACTGCAGACCTGGTCCTTGGCCACCCTCTAGTTGTCTTGGCCCCTCATGACATCTCTGCCATCATTAACCAAGTACAACTCAAGCATGTGTCTCCTGCAAGACACCTACGTCTTCAATGTCATCTCCTGTTACCTGACAACATTACCATACAAAGAGGTCAAGTTCTCAATCCGTCCACTCTTCTCCCACTACCTGAGGGAGGTATTCACTATGGGTTTATCATGGATGAAACCTACATCTACCTTCTTACTGGTACCATCAAGAAAATGCATCCTGATTTATCCTTTCATGATGGACAAACACCTCTCTGCGAGGGAGCAGGATACGCCTTCTGTACCATGTGGTACAAGCCAAACATCACTCCTGAACCTTGCTATGAAGATGAGCTCTATCATCTGGTGTAGGTGAAACTCACTGCACAAGACTTCTACTGTGACTCTGAAGGCAACAGCATGGTCCTGATTCTTCTACCTTCTGAACTCAAATACTTGTATCGTCATTGGGACATTGCCGTCCCACATGTCACTGTCACCAAGCTGAAAACAAGATCATGGAATGATCTTGGACCCATGGCAAAATTATGGGCCACCATGAATGAATCACAGCTACAGGAAAATGGCATTGTCAGATACCCGACAATTGACCATCTTGAAGCATGGCCACGCCACTTCCTGGAAAATGAATTTCAAGATCTGGTCATAGTGAATGACTATGACCCAGAGACACCTCATGACTGTTTTGAACAGATGAAAATGGAGACAATACACCTACCAACTGTACATGAGGATCCATTAGCAGATCCTGATCTCACTCTGTTTGTGGACGGTTCAAGGTATGCTGATGAAGAAGGAAAATACCACACAGGATATGCCGTAACCACAACAGATCAAGTTATCAAGTCATCATCTTTACCACCAACAATGTCTGCACAAGAAGCTGAATTGCAAGCCCTGACTTCAGCATGCAAGATCTCCGAAGGAAAACGTGCCAACATCTACACAGATTCAAGATACGCTCTGGGTGTGGCACATGACTTCGGACTAATTTGGAAAACAAGAGGATTTCTTACCACTGCCGGTACGCCAGTCAAACACAGTTCTGCAATCAAGGAACTAATGGATGCCCTCCTACTCCCGGAAGAATTGGCCATTTTGAAAGTAAAGGCACATGGGAAATTGGATACAGATGAAGCAAAGGGCAACCACTTAGCTGATCAGGCTGCTAAGCAAGCAGCAAGAAAATTGCAGGAAGTGGATGAAGAAGTGTCCGGACACAAAGAAATTCCTATTTTTACCTTGCAGACTCTTCCTACTGATCTAAGAATCTTACGGGAACAGCAAGCTACAACTGCCCCCGAAGAAATACAGAAATGGAAAAAGAAAGGAGCAGTCCTAAAGGATGGAGTATACTACAACAACCTTAGATTCTGCCTTCCTAAGAATCTATATCCAGCAGTTGTCCAATGGGCACATGGACCTGCACATCTGTCAAAAGACTTAATGGCTGCCCTCATACAGAAGTATTATGAAGCACCTGGAATCACAACATTGATCAACAGCTTCTGAAGGGCCTGTGTCATTTGCGCAAAATGCAACCCAGGAAAACCAATCAAAGTGCCCTTGAGACACCTGGCTAAGCCTGTCTACCCATTCCAGAGAATCCAGATTGACCACATACAAATGCCCAAGAGTGGGCCTCATGAATATGCACTAGTAATAGTAGACATGTTTTCAGGCTGGCCTGAAGCCTACCCAGTAACCAATATCACTGCCAAGACAACAGCAAAACGTCTACTTGCAGATATTGTATGTAGATTTGGACTTCCAGAAGTCATTGAAAGTGACCAGGGCCCAGCCTTTACAGCAACAGTGACTAAAGAAATTTGGACTGCTCTGGGAGTGACCCTAGCTTTTCACACCCCTTACCACCCACAAAGTAGTGGCAAAGTGGAACGCATGAATGGCACCCTAAAAGGCAGAATGTTAAAAATGTCACAAGAAACAAAGATGCCCTGGCCAGAAAGCTTGTCAGTAGCTTTATTCAGCGTTAGGCCTACTCCTAGAGGGAAGCACTCACTATCCCCATATGAGATTCTATTTGGGACTGCACCCAGACTAGGTTGTTATTACCCTCAACAGTTACAGCTTCAGACTGATGTTTTAGTAGATTATGTAACTGAACTTGCAAGTGCCTTGAACAAAATACATGCCCAAGTTTTCTCTTCAATTCCAGATCCCGAATTTGATACGGGTACCCACAACCTGCTTCCCGGAGATTGGGTTCTGGTCAAGAAATTTGTGCGGAAACACACCCTGGAACCAAGATTTGACGGACCATTCCAAGTTCTCCTGATCACTTCAACCTCCGTCAAGTTGGCCGGCAGGCCACATTGGATCCACGCTTCCCATTGCAAGAAGACTCCTGCCCCAGAGGAAGCAGATACCGCACAACCATGTACCTCTGGTACATCATCTCCTTAATTAGCCTAATTAAGGCCCAACAAGTAGCCATTACTAAAGATGCCAGTGGGTATACCTTCTGGTACAATTCCTCATGTACCCGTGTGGCTACATACACTTTTGATTACTGTGACATTGTAGACTGCCCATTTCCTACGTCACAAATTCAAACTATCTATAGAGATATCCCACACGTAAAGGACCCCTATGTTTGTGTAGTTGACAAACAATGGGGGCATAACTGTAACCATTGGGGGGCTGCAGGGTGGAATGCTGGGCCTGTTACAAACCCAAAAGTGCCTTATCTAAGGTAGATGACCATGGTAGATCCCTCCTCCAAAGAATGACCCTAAGGAAGCCTGGAGGAGGTACACCCATGAAATTAATCCTAAACATAGAGCATCCCAGTCCAACGGATGCAGATCAGTATGTAATGGGAATGTATTGGAAGAAAGGTTCCTATAACAAATTGGGGCACTTCTACCTAAAAGATATGTGCCACTCTCCAGAGTGGCAAGGGGCCACCCACATGGTCTCAAATCCATTAAAACCACACATCCAGACCTTTAAAGACATGATGGCCATCGCTAACCCCACCTTTGATGATACTATGGCCGCTGAAACAGGTTTTAATGATGTTAATTTATGGTTAGAATGGATGAAATACAATGCCAACAAACATAACAGAACCGCATGCTATGTGTGTGGTGGTGCCCGGCCTCACCTTGGCACCGTACCTTTGACTTTGCCAGTAGATATAGAGGAATGTGTTTTGAGTCTTTTTGCCTACCATTACAACTTTAATAGGTCCCTCTGCGAAGCATGGACAGTAGAATACCCTCTCCTAACCAAGGATGTCAACCCCCCAGATGGTGTTACAGTTTACAAAGGAAACTACACCTGTTATGCCAATTATGATGGAATTGGTAAGTTCTTGGGTAACTTCTCCAAAGGGTATTGTGCCACCTACAGAACTGTCCCTATGTACCTGTTACAATTCCATACTAGGTCATTAGGGAATATTTACTGGTTGTGTGGGGATTTACAGTTAAGATCCAGGATGGACAAGGAATGGTGGGGGGAGTGTACTCTGGCTAAAGCCATCATGCCTATACATATTATCTCTGACACACACCCTGACATACATGAGTCCATACACACACCAGCCAAGGTTAAGCGTGAAGCCCCAGTAAGAGGCAGTTTTGACCCCCACATTTACATTGATGCCATTGGGGTGCCTAGGGGGGTGCCTAATGAATTTAAAGCAAGAGATGAAGTCGCTGCGGGGTTTGAATCACTTTTTACCATAGTTACTGCAAACAAGAATTTAAATTGGATAAATTACATTTATTACAACCAACAACGCTTTGTTAACTACACCAGAGATGCCCTCCTGGGTTTAGCCGAACAGCTGCAGGCTACATCTCAAATGTCCTTCCAGAATAGAATGGCCTTAGACATGATTCTAGCTGAAAAAGGGGGCGTATGTAAAATATTGCCCGACACCATGACCTGTTGTACGTACATCCCAGAAAACACAGGTCCTAATGGTAAAGTCACCTTGGCCATAGAGAAATTAAATAAGCTCTCTGAAGAGTTAAAAAGGAATTCTGGGATAAAAGATCCCTGGGAAAGATGGTTTGGTTGGATGACTGGATGGCAAAAAGCTTTAATGCATATTGGTATGGCATTACTAATTTTTCTCTTTATTTTTGCTCTTCTCGTTTGTTGTGTCCTCCCTTGTCTAAGAAAATTTCCGCAGAAGACTGTAGACCAAGCGGCACCAACTTTTGCACACCTGACAGTTGATGACCAAGATTTCCAAGATTTCAACTCGCCCTGTATACCGCTGCAAACTATCCCTTTTACTGATAAAGTGCAAGAGTTTTAGGTAGGGAACCAGCTTAGGGACAGCGTCCGTCTCTATGGAACTGACTGCCGTGCGGAGATGTGGTGGACAAGCCACCGCGGGTTACCAGCGGAGTGAAGAGATTTCCTGACCGTATTGACGGATGTGCTGCAGCCTGTTAGGGAAAAGAAGGGACAGAATTGCACTTCGCAATAACACCTAGCTAGCGGTCACTGGGTTTCTGTGCCTTCGGGCTAACACGTCTTCTGGTATTAACAAATAAAGTTTATCTTTTTTAGAATCTAACATTTCATAGGGGGGACTGATGTAGAATTATTAAAAACCTTTATTAAACCTGTATTGAATTTTTGCACTAACTCCATTTTAACTTCATTACATGACAGATTTCCTAACAGCATTTAGAATACTGAATAGAGAATGTATTTTCTAGAAGGACATGACTAACACCGGAATTATCAAGTTCCTGCAATATGAAACAAAGTATACTATAGCTAGGCCATGAGAAAACTGCTCTAATGAAATGTTCTTTCATAAAAAAGACCCTGAACCTGACCCCGAGTCTGACATCACTAACTACCCAAAATGACGCCCAAACCCCCCCTTCCCACCGAGTAAGCCTCGTGCTGGGTAAGATGGCGCCTGAGCCATCTGTCCACACCCGTGTCCAAAATGACGCCACCTCCCGGTGGGAGGACACCTAGCCAACCACTTAGTACTTGAGCCAATTAATAATATTGATGGGTGGACATTGACATAGCCACTTAACACCTAATCCAATTAATGATGTTTATTTGTTGTTATCTTGATATTCAATGATGATGTAATATTGCTTTTATAAGGGTCTGCGAGCCCGCTTTTAACCAGATGCCATTAAATTTTCTCAAAGTGCTTTTAACCTGAACTCTGTGTGTCAGTGTGAATTTACTTCTGCGTATACGCAATTTAATCGTCTCAGATTTGGACAGGAACAGATAGACATTTGAACATATTTGTTTATTTTTAAAATAATCTATATCATATATATATGTGTGTGTGTGTGTAATGAGCACGTATTGGCCCTGTCTTGTTGCTAGTTGCATACTCATGCACACAGGGCCGGCGCTACCATAAGGCGGACCAGGCGGCCGCCTTAGGGCGCACCAGCCCTGGGGGCGCAATGTCAGGCTAACCGGAAGGAGGGAAGCGCAGTGCGCTCCCCTACAGCCAGTTACTATTTGTAGCGTGGCCGAGCCCAGAGATTCCCGCCTGCGGAGCCCAGCCTCTGCCCGCCCACCTCCTACCCTGCTGTCTGCCGACTGCCGCAGGCTGTGTGGAGGGGGCGGGGATATGAATGACATCATATCCCTGCTCCCTGTGTACCGCACAGCGCGGCAGGCGCCCAGTGATGGGGCTGGGCTGCAGGACTCCACAGAGCCAGACAGCATGCACCCAGGGGACAAGATTGAACTGTACAAATGTAAGTATGTATGTCACTGTCTGTATGTCTCTGTCTGTATGTATGTATGTCTCTGTCTGTATGTATGTATGTCTTTGTCTATATGTATGTCTCTGTCTGTCTGTATGTCTCTGTCTGTATGTCTCTGTATGTATGTATGTATGTCTCTGTCTGTATGTATGTATGTCTCTGTCTGTATGTCTCTGTATCCTTGCATGTATGTATCTGTATGCATGTGTGTAACTCTGTGCCTTTATGTATCTGTATGTACGGATGTATGTATGTGTCTGTGTGTCTCTGTATGTCTTTGTATGCATGTTTCTGTATGTATGTGTCTGTATGACGGTTTGCCTCTGTATGTATGCATGTTTGTATGTGTCTGTATGTCTTGTATGTATGTTTAT
This sequence comes from Pelobates fuscus, assembly GCF_036172605.1. Classification (NCBI taxonomy): domain Eukaryota; kingdom Metazoa; phylum Chordata; class Amphibia; order Anura; family Pelobatidae; genus Pelobates; species Pelobates fuscus. The sequence continues at coordinate 115,312,949 of NC_086324.1, read as the reverse complement.
GTATGCCTGTATGTACTTATGTATGTTTATGTATGCCTGTATGTCTCTGTATGTACGTATGTATGTATGCCTGTATGTCTTTGTATGTATGTTTCTGTATGTCTCTGTATGCCTGTATATATGTATGTGTCTGTATGGCGGTATGTCTCTGTATGCATGAATGTCTTTGTATGTATGTATGTATGTGCCTGTATGTCTTTGTATGTATGTTTCTGTATGCCTGTATGTCTCTGTATGCCTGTATGTGTCTGTATGACGGTATGCCTCTGTATGTATGCATGTCTTTATATGCCTTCATGTCTCTGTATGCATGTATGTATTTGCCTGTATGTCTCTGACTGTATGTGTCTGTGTCTGTATGTCTCTGTATGATTATTTCTGTGTTTGTATGACAGTGTGCCTGTGGCTTGGGAGGAAATACACACAGGTGAAGATGCTTTTTTTTTTTTTTTTTTTAAAGGAGTGTGAGGGGCGCCAAAATGCATCTTCGCCTGTGTAACTAAAAATCCTAGCACCAGCCCTGCATGCACAATAACATATTCAAAGTGAAGAGCGCACCCATAGAACTTCAAAATTAACCAGATCACTTCATTTTTTTTAGTTGTGCAACTGCAGACATTCAGCATTTCAGTACCATTACTAAAATGTCCTTAATAGGCTAAAGTAGTTGTACTGAAACATTGATTATATACAAATGTACGTCTACTTAAAATAAAGGCGCTCTTTGGTTTATTTTGAAGCCCTATATGCGTTGGAGTAAGAGTTTTCAATTTTAAGTGATGCTGGCGAAACGCATTATTGGGCTGGTATAGAATTTTTTTCCAGGGCTGATTTTAGTTCCCAGTCCGGCCCTGCCTTCTAGTGATGCTTGCAGTGCCGGTCTAATGAAAATAAAATCACAAGAGAGGGCCCATAGTGTTTACCATATAAAAAACAGCAGTAAAAGGTAAAATGAAATGTACTTACAGTGTTCAGAGCAGCCACACTGCTCTATGAACCAGGCGTAGGTGGAATAATCCCCACCAGGGATTTCTTTTGTAGTACTGGATCTTTAAAATGATAAAAAATCAGCCAGGATAAAACAGCAACAAATAAAAGTAAGTGTGCAAAATACTTTTATTGGATTCTTATAAATGTTTTTTATACGGTAAACACTATGGGCCCTCTCTTGTGATTTTATTTTCATAAGACCGGCACTGCAAGCATCGCTAGAAGGATATCCTACATGTGGGGAGTTTAAATACCACTGTATGCTGTTTTACTCAGAGCTGGTTATAGCTCTCCCAATTTTAAGTTGGCACTCTTAGGACCTCAGCGTTGTCTGTAGTTGCACTTAACCTACGTTATTGCACCATTGGATTTTTTCCCCTTTTATGTATTTTATATGCTGACGCTTATCTGGAATGCTGTAAGAAGTCTTGAGGATACACCTCCAAGTGTCCAGTTATATCCTACATGTGGGGAGTATTAAATACCACTGTATGCTGTTTTACCTAGAGATGGGCATAGCTCTTTAAATTGTGAATTGGCACATCTCTACTTCTATGTTGTTCGTGATCCAGCTTTCCTAAAACATTTTTTTTTTTTTTTGTAATTCTTTATTTTGCAATGACACAAAGCAAGACTTTTATGGTTTGGCTCATGCAAGAGCCCCATATTTCGTTGGGTTATGGTTACACAGTTTGCTGAAACATTAATACATGAGCCCATAGAAAGGTAGCTCTCATTTTCGTACATGTGTCCTGTACCAAGTATCATCGTTTTAGTAACATAAAACAAAACACGTGAAAACAGAACATAACTTTGTAAAAAACCTGGGCCGGGGTACCGGTATTCCCGGACCCATGGAGGTCGAGTGGGATGGGGGGCGGGGGGGAGGAAGGGGTGCATCCTGGTCGTCAGTTCGATCATAGCAATATGACCAGTCTGGTTATAGGACTTATCTATTTAGGTAGTCTTCCCATAGTTCCCAGGTCTTGGCAAAAGCTTTTGTGGAGCCACGTACTCTGGCCGTAAGGTCATCCATGAGATGACAGTCCTTGATTTTGGATATAACTGTGGATACTGAGGGAGGGTCTGGCTTTAACCATGTTTGGGCCAGGGCCCTTCTGGCTGCTAGGGCCATTTTGTTCAGCAGGCGTTGCTCCGACATGGGCCAGTCATCTACGGGCCTGGCTAAGAGAAAAGTCCAAGGATTTAATGCAATATGTCTGTCCATGACTTGAGAAATCAATGCTTGGATTGCCGCCCAGTAGGGTTTAATTTTGGGGCAAGTCCACCACATGTGAACGTATGTCCCTTTTTCCCCGCAATTGCGCCAGCAGAGATCATTGGGTGTCTTATTCATGTGGTAGAGTTGCACCGGGCTGGTGTACCACCGGAGCATTGTTTTATAGGACTGTTCCTGCATTGTAACACATATTGAGGTTTTAGTATTTGCCTCCCATATATCCTGCCAGTCAGTGCCTTCTAAGGTCTCCCCTAAGTCAGATTCCCACCTGTCAGTGTAGTGGAGTGTTCCCCATTCTTGGGTTGAGGAGCAGAGGTGGGAGTATAACTGTGAGATCATGCCCTGTTGGTATCGTTCTGCGTGACAGATCCTTTCAAAGAAGGTCTGTTTGGTTTTAGCGGCTCTTTTCACGGTCTCTAGGTTGACATAGTTTCGCAGTTGAATATACCTAAAAAAGTCGGCTGGGGTTAGGGTAGTTCTGGTTTGTAGGTCTGCAAAGGGGATTATCGTGTCTCCTACGTATAGGTGGTGGACCCTCTGGAGGCCCGCTCTTTCAAGGCCTTTAAAGTCCCAAGGTCGCATCCTAAAACGGTTTTGCACTATTGGTCTCTATTTTTGCTTTTGTATTTCATATTTACCACTGAGGATTATAGGAAGAACTGAAGAATATACACTCCAGGTCTTCGCTGTACTTTAAGAGACTCTTTATATTATGTTTGTTTATTATCTCTCATTGTCCTACTTAGCGCACCCTGTATTTGTTGTATCTTGTTCTATCTATTTATATAAATCTGTTTTTATCTAATTCTATCTATCTACATCTATCTATTTCTATCTATCTTTTTTATCTATCTATATCTGTCTGTCTATTTCTTTCTAGCTGTCTATATCTATTTCTATCTATATCTATCTCTTTCTTTCTTTATATTTATTGTGGTGGAATCTCGGTAAAAATAAATTTGGTAGGCCGAGATTGCCACGTGGTATGTGTACGTGCATATACTGATGTATCGGTCGGTTGGTTGCACGTGGCAACGATACAATCAGTAGTGTACGGAGCATGTGCAAGAATACAGGATATAGTATTCCCCTCCTCCATTGTGCTAGGCAAGCCATGTGGTTGAACAGGAAGTTAGTCTTTGTTCTGTTGATTGGTTAAGAGTATGTGTGAGTGGAGCTTATTATGGGTGGAGTTATATGCCTATATAAGGGACCTACACTGTTGTTCGGGGCTCAGATCTTGTTGTATTTTGGTGACATTAGTCCCTCTGAGTCCCGGTCGGGGAATCGAATAAAGATCTCTTCCTTCCTGAAGAAACCTGTGTCCATCTCTCTGTGCTTGGCTTCCGTCAGTTTCTCCGGTATCACTATCTCTCTCTCTCTCTCTCTCTCTATCTATATCTATCTCTTTCTTTCCATCCCTTTCTATCTATCTTCATCTATCTATCTCTATCTATCTCTATTTTATCTATCTATATTTATTTTATCTCTCTATATCTATTTCTTTCTATCTATCTATATCTATCTATTTCTTTTTATCTATATCTATATCTATCTATCTATCTATCTTTATCTACCTATTTCTATCTATCTATTTCTACCTATCTATTTTTATCTATCTATTTCTATTTCTTTCTATCTATATCTATATCTATCTTTATCTATTTCTATCTATCTATATCTATCTATCTTTATCTATTTCTATCTATCTGTATCTATTTCTTCGTATCTATCTATCTTTATCTATCTACTTCTATCTCTTTCTTTCCATCTATTTCTATCTATCCATCTATCTATTCTTTCCATCTATTTCTGACTATATCTATCTATTCCTTTCTATCTAACTATTTCTTTCTTTCTATCTATATGTATTTCTTTCTATCTATCTATCTATCTATCTATCTATCTATCTATCTATCTATCTATCTACCTACCTACCTACCTACCTATCTATCTATCTATCTATCTCTATACAGGACCTGACCACTAGGAGCAAAAAGTTTCTTTAGATTAGAAGGATAGGAACTAGCTTACTCACACTGAGCAATGGTCCTTGTACTGGATAGGTAAGCACGACTTACTAAAACGTTCCTTCATGATGCTGCACGTGATTCCCTTAAAGGGACTCTCCAGGCAGAGGATTTTACTCACCTGGTTCCAGCGCCGGGAGCCTCGTGAAGCAGTGCCCCCTATTTCGTCAAAATGACGAAATAGGCGGGCGCGAGCAGGGAGCAATCAGACGCTTCCATTTGGAAGCGTCATTGCTCCCTTGTGCTTCGCCACACATGCGCACATACTTCAGAGGGCGGCATTCATGCCGCCCTCTGAAGTCCTGAGCGCACTACCGCGCATGCGCGCGGTGTGCGTGGCCGCGAGCTAAGCTGACTGACAGCTCAGCTCGCGGTCTTTGCCCGCCCCCCTCCTCTGCTGACAGGCTGGAGAGAGAAGGCGCGCACACAGTGCCTTCTCTCTCCTGCACACGTCAGACGTATTTTAATACGTCTGACGTGTACAGGGCCTTTTTAGGGCACTGCATGATAGGAAGTCCTTCTGGTGGTCGTCTGAGTGACGGCCACTGGAGGTATTCCTATCAATCAATGTAAACACTGTATTTTCTCTGAAAATACAGTGTTTACAATAGATTGCCTCCAGGGAGCTATAGATAATACCTGAACAACTACATTAAGCTGTAGTTGTTCAGGTGACTATAGTGTCCCTTTAAATTTTTTTGTCACATGCCGGTGTTCTATCAGATCTCTATACCTTGTCAGATTTGTATACCGGAAATGACGCGGCCGCACCGGATGTGACGCGGCCGCACCGGACATGACGCTTCAAAGCAGGAGAAGGAGGAGCACAGCGCCGCGCAGGCGCAGAAGAACAGGTAGGATACATTTTCTAACACGGTAGAGAGAGGAGGACGCCTAATGCACATGCGCGAACACCACACTGCGCCTGCGCCTGGAGCCACAAGGGGGGGGGGGGAGGTAGGGGATCTAATGGGCCAGTGCGCACACGCGCCTAAGTACTCCCGTTGGGCACAGACAGCGCGCGTGCGCACCAGCGGGCAGGGAGATCTATTCAGCCGAACATTCATCCGATCTCCCTGCCCCACACTGCGCACGCGCCTACCCAGCCAGGACAGCCTCGGGCACGGGCGCTGCGCATGCGCACTGAGGGGCATAGAAATCTGATGGCCATATCTTCTGCTAAGAAATCTCCTACCCCCGAGTGCGCATGCACGGTGTCTGCATCCTGACATCTCTCAGGTAAGCCTCGCTCCCAACACTCTCAGCCATCGGGGGGACTGTGCTGTATTGGGGGGAACTTATAGTATGGGGGGTCTGTACAGTATTGGGGGGTCTGGACAGTATTGGGGGGGGGTCTGGACAGTATTGGGGGGGTCTGTACAGTATTGGGGGGGGGTCTGGACAGTATTGGGGGGGGTCTGTACAGTATGGGGGGTCTGGACAGTATTGGGGTGGTCTGGACAGTATTGGGGGTGGTCTGGACAGTATTGGGGGGGTCTGTACAGTATTGGGGGGGTCTGGACAGTATGGGGGGGACTGTGCAGTATTTGGGGGGTCTGGACAGTATTGGGGGGGTCTGGACAGTATTGGGGGGACTGTGCAGTATTTGGGGGGGGACTGTGCAGTATTTGGGGGGGGTCTGGACAGTATTGGGGGTCTGGACAGTATTGGGGGGTCTGGACAGTATTGGGGGTTCTGTACAGTATTAGGGGGGCTGTACCGTATTGGGGGGGTCTGGACAGTATGGGGGGGTATGTGCAGTATGGGGGGACTGTGCAGTATTGGGGGATCTGGACAGTATTGGGGGGGTATGTGCAGTATGGGGGGGTCTGTGCAGTATTGCGGGGTCTGTGCAGTATGGGGCGCGGTCTGTGCAGTATGGGGCGGTCTGTGCTGTGTATTAGGGGGCTGTGCGTTAGATGTGGGGATGGGGGGGTTGTGCGTTAGATGGGGGGAGGGGAGGGGGGGAGGCTGTGCAGTATGTGGGGCCTGTGTGTTATATGTGTACAGCCCTGGTTTGAGTACAAAATATTTTGTTTCAGAGATCTCAGACACCATGGCCTGCTTTTTGCTACGAAAGCCCAGCTATCTAATCACTAACCAGGGGTGGATGAGAAACTGCACCCCAGCTAGAGGGACTGCCCCACATCTGCAACCAAAACTGTCTGTCACTGAATTCTGTATGGTACTCCCAATTCTTATATTTAATACGGTGTGTCTCTCACAATCTTTGTGTCTGTCTGCTGTAAATATGTGGCACGCAAGTCTGCATGCACTGTGTCTGTTATGCCCTTTTACTCTAACCATTATATTTTTGTGTGTGTCACAACTCTGTCAAGCATGTTCTCCTATGGGGCACGAAGTACATAAAGAGGAATGAAGAAGTCCACGTTTGAGGCTCGCGTCCAGGGTGGATTATTGAAGTGCCATCTGACACGTGACAAGTTTCTCCTGTTTGCACGGCGACTTCAACATTGTGTACTGTGATCAGAGGTAGGTAACCTTAGGCAGTCCACATGCTGTGAATTACATCTTTGCCAGCATTATGGGAGGTGTAGTCCAAAACATCTGGAAAACCGAATGTGTATGAATGAAAAGTATGGTGTGTGTGAATGGTCAGTAACAAGGGTTGAAGCCTTGACGTGGCGTTACTGCTCACATGTGTATTCATGTGCCAATTCAACCAATGTGAGTCACTGTAATACTTACAAGGTAACCAAAAGTACTGTGATTGTGGAGAATGAAACACCTGTATCACCTACACACTGCTTACACTGTGACTGTATCCCCTAAACACTGCTTACACTGTGAACATATCTCATAAACACTGTGACCCTATCGCCTATACACTGCTTACACTGTGACCGTATCTCCTATACACTACTTATACTGTGACCGTATCTCCTAAACACTGCTCATACTGTAAGCACAGACATGCTTTTATTCAAAATTGAAAGCGCTCGACCATTCTTTCTATTCTACGCCTCCAATCTCCAACATTGAAATTGTCGTTTGTAATAATATAAAATAAGTAATATGCTTTCTGGTTACGATTTGGTGAGTTGTAACTATTTTTTTATTTTTACAGTTCCAGAGGGAAGGAGCAAACTGCTTTGAGGAGTCCCTGCACAAGAGACTATTGGATACTGAAGGGCTGTACTGCAGTGTCGGCTCTAGACTTGGCGAGGCCTTAGGCGAAACTCATACATGAGAACCCACGAAGAACACCATTATTGAAGAAAAAATAGCAGTTGACTTTGTGTATAAGAAGCTGTAGATATATTGATGGGGGAGATTTCAGCACTGGATACACAGAGCTAGTCTCTGTATACATCGTTTCATTGTCTACCTGAGTGTGTGTCTGACAGTGAGTATCCTTGTATCTGTATGTATGTTTCTCTGAGCATGTGTATGTTTGTGTACTGACTGGCCTTTGGCACGAGTTTATCGCAAAGCTATGTTTTATGACGGTGTGTATAATGATTGCCTTTGGGGGGTGACAGGGTGAGTAAAGGGGTAACTGTGGCAGGGTGAGTGTAAAAGAGCAGGAGGGTGCCAGCGTGTTGAGGGTTGACAGTGTGTATGGAGGGAGGTGCCAGAGTGTGGAGAGTGGTGCTCGTGTGTACGGGGAGTGGTGGCCATGTGGGGAGGGTGACATAGTGTGAGGGGGAGGGTGATGAGGTGAGGGGGGAATGACAGAGTAAGAGGGGGGTGACGTAATGTGAGAGTATGGGTGACAGAGTAAGGGTGGGTGACAGTGTGAGGAGGGTGACAGAGTGAGGGGGTGATGGTGAGGTGACCGTAAGAGGGGGGTGACAAGGGGTGATGAGGTGAGGTGACAGTAAGGGAGGGCTGACAGGGTGAGAGGGGGGTGACAATAACAATCTGATATTAGGCCACATGTGCACTTATTATGTAAATAATGGACAACATACTTTTTCAATTTTGTTAAATTAGAAATTAAATATTGTTTGACTTTTTTATATTGCCACTTTTAAAAAGATTAAAACTCTTAATTTTTAAATCTACAGTAATTTGTCTGTTATAACGTTAACCTGTTAATTATTGTGGGACAGTGGAGAGAAAACCCAAACTGGGACTCTACCAAACAATCCAGGACTGTTAGGAAATATGGCTTTGTAACAACATTTGATAATTTATGGTGCATATAGGTCCTCTTGTCACTGTGCCTATGCATAGCTTTGCTTATAAAAGATAGCAATAAGCATAGTAAGAAATTGCTCTTTAAAAGCCCACGTCATCTCGTTTAACCCCTTAAGGACCAAACTTCTGGAATAAAAGGGAATCATGACATGTCACACATGTCATGTGTCCTTAAGGGGTTAAATGGTTTGGGTGCAGTGCCAATGTCCCCTTAACCCTGCAATGTTAAAGGGACACTCCAGGCACCCAGACCACTTCTGCTCATTGGAGTGGTCTGGGTGCCAACTCCCACTACCCTTAACCCTGCAAGTGTAATTATTGCAGTTTTTTTATAAACTGCAATAATTACCTTGCAGGGTTAACTCCACCTCTAGTGGCTGTCTACTAGACAGCCACTAGAGGTCACTTCCTGCATCAAAGCACAGATTATCTGTGCTAGAGCGTCGCTGGACGTCCTCACGCTGTGTGAGGACCTCCAGCGTCGCTCTGTTCCCCATAGAGAAGCATTGAAATTCATTTTCAATGCTTTCCTATGGGGTGCGCCAATGCGCATGCGCAGCATTGCCGCGCATGCGCATTAGTTCTCCTCGGCCGGTGGGCGGGATCAGTCTCGCCCACCGGCCGACGGAGGAAGAAGGTGGAGCGGCAGGGGAGGAGCAGGCAGCGACGTGGGACATGACGCTGCCTGAGGTAAGTGACTGAAGGGGTTTTCACCCCTTCAGTACCTGGGGATTGGTGGGTGGGAGGGAGAGGGACCCTCCAGTGCAAGGAAAACGGATCGTTTTCCTGGCACTGGAGTTTCCCTTTAAATATTGCAGTTTCTGAGAAACCTAAAATGGGACGCAGCAAGTGCTGGTATTATTTGTAGCTAAGTAACACAAATTACATGTTAAGGTGTCAGCAAAATACTTTATTTCTTCAAAGTTAATATGCAGTTTACACTTTATATGTATAGTGGAAAACATATAAAAGTCAAATTTGGAAACTGGTTAAGAAAAGTCACACTGTGGTATCCAAGAAGGAAAAAGTTCAATCACATGTAAAGAAAGGCTGTATGGCATTAGGAATGCAGTATCTTATTAATATAATGGTCTCTTTCCCTGGACGGTCCACGATTCTTAATCACTGGAAAATGAAGGTTGCATCATGTCTGCAGCATGCGTTCCGAAGCAGCCATATGGAAGTTTTCTATAGAAGAAGGTACGGTAATCTCTTCGGTTTGTGCAGGTCGAGGTTAATGGTGGTGGGTTTGTCTCTGGCACTGGAACCATCAGTAAAGGAGTGTAAAATGGAGAGGATCACCTTGTTCTTCCCACAAATGTAAGAAAACACAGAACAGAAGATTGAGGACAGTGGTTAACAAATCAATGAAACCGCAAACACTAAAACTAACTTGAAAAAATAACATTCACAGTGTAAGCAGTGTATAGGAGATACGGTCACAGTGTAAGCAGTGTATAGGAGATACGGTCACAGTGTAAGCAGTGTATAGGAGATACGGTCACAGTGTAAGCAGTGTATAGGAGATACGGTCACAGTGTAAGCAGTGTATAGGAGATACGGTCACAGTGTAAGCAGTGTATAGGAGATACGGTCACAGTGTAAGCAGTGTATAGGAGATACGGTCACAGTGTAAGCAGTGTATAGGAGATACGGTCACAGTGTAAGCAGTGTATAGGAGATACGGTCACAGTGTAAGCAGTGTATAGGAGATACGGTCACAGTGTAAGCAGTGTATAGGAGATACGGTCACAGTGTAAGCAGTGTATAGGAGATACGGTCACAGTGTAAGCAGTGTATAGGCGATAGGGTCACAGTATAAACAGTGTATAGGCGATAGGGTCACAGTGTAAGCAGTGTATAGGAGATACGGTCACAGTGTAAGCAGTGTATAGGAGATACGGTCACAGTGTAAGCAGTGTATAGGAGATACGGTCACAGTGTAAGCAGTGTATAGGCGATAGGGTCACAGTGTAAGCAGTGTATAGGCGATAGGGTCACAGTGTAAGCAGTGTATAGGCGATAGGGTCACAGTATAAACAGTGTATAGGCGATAGGGTCACAGTATAAGCAGTGTATAGGAGATACGGTCGCAGTGTTTATGAGATATGTTCACAGTGTAAGCAGTGTTTTGGTGATACGGTCACAGTGTAAGCAGTGTATAGGAGATACGGTCACAGTGTAAGCAGTGTATAGGAGATACGGTCACAGTGTAAGCAGTGTATAGGCGATACGGTCACAGTGTAAGCAGTGTATAGGCGATAGTGTCACAGTGTAAGCAGTGTATAGGAGATACGGTCACAGTGTAAGCAGTGTATAGGAGATACGGTCACAGTGTAAGCAGTGTATAGGAGATACGGTCACAGTGTAAGCAGTGTATAGGAGATACGGTCACAGTGTAAGCAGTGTATAGGAGATACGGTCACAGTGTAAGCAGTGTATAGGAGATACGGTCACAGTGTAAGCAGTGTATAGGCGATAGGGTCACAGTGTAAGCAGTGTATAGGAGATACGGTCACAGTGTAAGCAGTGTATAGGAGATACGGTCACAGTATAAACAGTGTATAGGCGATAGGGTCACAGTATAAGCAGTGTATAGGAGATACGGTCGCAGTGTTTATGAGATATGTTCACAGTGTAAGCAGTGTTTAGGTGATACGGTCACAGTGTAAGCAGTGTGTAGGTGATACGGTCACAGTGTAAGCAGTGTGTAGGTGATACGGTCACAGTGTAAGCAGTGCGTAGGTGATACGGTCACAGTGTAAGCAGTGCGTAGGTGATACAGGCGTTTCATTCTCCACAATCACAGTACTTTTGGTTACCTTGTAAGTATTACAGTGACTCACATTGGTTGAATTGGCACATGAATACACATGTGAGCAGTAACGCCACGTCAAGGCTTCAACCCTTGTTACTGACCATTCACACACACCATACTTTTCATTCATACACATTCGGTATTCCAGATGTTTTGGACTACACCTCCCATAATGCTGGCAAAGATGTAATTTACAGCATGTGGACTGCCTAAGGTTACCTACCTCTGATCACAGTACACAATGTTGAAGTTGCCGTTCAAACAGGAGAAACTTGTCACGTGTCAGATGGCACTTCAATAATCCACCCTGGACGCGAGCCTCAAACGTGGACTTCTTCATTCCTCTTTATGTACTTAGTGCCCCATAGGAGAACATGCTTGTCAGAGTTGTGACACACACAAAAATATAATGGTTAGAGTAAAATGGCATAACAGACACAGTGCATGCAGACTTGCGTGCCACATATTTACAGCAGACAGACACAAAGATTGTGAGAGACACACCGTATTAAATATAAGAATTGGGAGTACCATACATACACAATGCACAATGACACGGAGATTACAGAATTCAGTGACAGACTGATACCGGAGAAACTGACGGAAGCCAAGCACAGAGAGATGGACACAGGTTTCTTCAGGAAGGAAGAGATTCTTTATTGGATCACCGATCGGGACTCAGAGGGACTAGCGTCACCAAAATACAGCAAAGTCTGAGTACTGAATACATAGAGTACATTCCTTATATAGCACTGTAGCTCCTCCCACAATTAACTACACCCACACATACCCTTAACCTATTTAATGAATAGAGTCTAAACTCATCCATCCGGTCTAACCACGTGGCTCATCTGATACAAAGGAGAGGGACGCGTAATTCCAGTTCTTACATTCCTGCACCTGGTCAGTACAGTGATGACAGTATCTTAGCTACGTGTAATTAACCAACTGATACTACAAACACATATACATACATATGCCTTGTGGCAATCTTAGCCTGCTAAACTTGTATTTTACTGGAATTACATCACAAGACAGTTTTGGTTGCAGATGTGGGGCAGTCCCTCTAGCTGGGGTGCAGTTTCTCATCCACCCCTGGTAAGTGACTAGATAGCTGGGCTTTCGTAGCAAAAAGCAGGCCATGGTGTCTGAGATCTCAAACAAAATATTTTGTAGTCAAACCAGGGCTGTACACATATAACACACAGGCCCCACATACTGCACAGCCTCCCCCCCTCCCCCCCCCACGTCTAACGCACAACCCCCCTATCCCCACATCTAACGCACAGCCCCCTAATACACAGCACAGACCGCCGCAATATACAGCACAGACCGCCCCATACTGCACAGACCCAGAAATACTGCACAGACCCCCCCAATACTGCACAGACCCCCCCCCATACTGTCCAGACAACCCCCCCCATACTGTCCAGACAACCCCCCCCCATACTGTCCAGACAACCCCCCCCATACTGTCCAGACAACCCCCCCCCCATACTGTCCAGACAACCCCCCCCCCATACTGTCCAGACAACCCCCCCCCCATACTGTCCAGACAACCCCCCCCCATACTGTCCAGACAACCCCCCCATACTGTACAGACCCCCCCATACTGTACAGATCCCCCCCCCATACTGTACAGATCCCCCCCCATACTGTACAGATCCCCCCCCATACTATACAGATCCCCCTGATGGCTGAGAGTGTTGGGAGCGAGGCTTACCTGAGAGATGCCAGGATGCAGACACCGCGCATGCGCACTCGGGGGTAGGAGATTTCTTAGAAGATATGGCCATCAGATTTCTATACCCCTCAGTGCGCATGCGCAGCGCCCGTGCCCGAGGCTGGCCTGGCTGGGTAGGCGCGTGCGCAGTGTGGGGCAGGGAGATCGGATGAATGTTCGGCTGAATAGATCTCCCTGCCCGCTGGTGCGCACGCGCGCTGTCTGTGCCCGACGGGAGTACTTAGGCGCGCGTGCGCACTGGCCCATTAGATCCCCTACCTCCCCCTTGTGGCTCCAGGCGCAGGCGCAGTGTGGTGTTCGCGCCTGCGCATTAGGCGTCCTCCTCTCTACCGTGTTAGAAAATGTATCCTACCTGTTCTTCTGCGCCTGCGCGGCGCTGTGCTCCTCCTTCTCCTGCTCTCAAACGTCATGTCCGGGCGCGTCATTTCCGGTATACAAATCTGACAAGGTATAGAGATCTGATAGAACACCGTTAAAACCTTTTGTCCCTACCAATTATTTTGTAAGTATAAACAGTGTATTTAATAAGATGAGTGTCTTTTTATCTCATTCGTGTGAAATTGTCTCTGTACAAAAACGGAGGATACTTGGCTAAGAGAGCTTTTTAAGTTGACAGCAAACATTTGTTTTATATCACTATATAGAAAGGGTACTGAGCCCGTTTGTGTTGCAATGAGTTATGAATATGTCCTATATCAATTACATGACATTTTTTCACTGCATGTATATTGTAAACAAACCACTGCATGTTGGATTGTGTTTTGAAAGGGGTAGTGCACAATTTTTATGTACGTACCATTTAAGAGGAATACATAAATATATTTGTGAAGTAGCCACCTTTTCTTCTTCGTTGTTCTCTAGAAACATAAAAAAGGCAATACAGACAAGTATAGAGAGAAACAAAAACAAGACCACAGCCACATGTTATCTAAACATATTTAGCAGACCGAACAGCCCATTGCGTAGCATGCAAGATACCCTTAGAGGCAGAAGAAAAGAGAGCGATGAGTGCTAAGCTTTGAAATTCCATCAGTCACAGAGCCTATACAATTACACATACACTGGGTTATATCTGTCAGTGTGTTCCATATTCAAGATTAGGACTTCTATTTACTCTTTTAAGAAAATACTCCCCATATCATACAATATCTGGATGAATTAAAATGGGGCCAGCTTACCTGTTTGTTTATTTTTTATTTTTTTAATATGTTGGTTTTTGATCAAATGCAATTTACTGTGGTGATGGAATTTTCCAGTTCTTAGACACTGTTATTTTTACTGCCACATAACAGTGTGTTATGAAATATGCTTCTTTATTTGGGAATCTGTGGCCATTTCATATGAAGCAGATACACTGCTGGATTCACTGCAAGAACCTCAATCAGGTCAAATATTTTAATCCAGATATCGTGTAGCCCCTCACATACCCATTAACCCCCTAAGGACCAAACTTCTGGAATAAAAGGGAATCGTGACATGTCATGCCATGTGTCCTTAAGGGGTTAAATGTGTAGGATTGTTCCTTCTAATACTTGCACTTTCAGCATGTGAAGGAGCCAGTGAGATGCATCTTGATTATCTCGGCTAAATTTAGACAGTTAACTACCGGTATTTTTGTGGTCTATGAAAAGCTTTATTCAATTTTACTGTATCCAAATTGCAACCCATCTCTTTTTCCTAGGTTCTAATTTGGTGTGATATCACAGATTTGTCAGGCATTCTCACCTAAGGCTTTATATAAGACTTTATCGACCTTGTCATAATTAAAGATACGTTTAAGTTTTCCTGATAAACCAGATTGTGTTGAAACAAGGTGTTTACTTAAATAGTTCTTAATTCTTATGTATAGATTTAAATTTAGACTCACTGGTATTAATCTTATAGTTAGAGATCACATTTATTTCCTAAATTCTACCATCAGATATTTCAGGGAGTTAAGCAGACCCAAAAAAGTGATTAACATCTGAATTAAAGGGACACTATAGTCACCTGAACAACTTCAGCTTAAAAGGGACACTATAGTCACCTGAACAACTACAGCTTAATGTATTTGTTCAGGTGAGATCTATAGCTCCCTGTAGGCAATCTAATGTAAACACTGTATTTTCAAAGAAAATACAGTGTTTACATTGATAGGAATACCTCCAGTGGCCGTCACTCAGACGGCCACTAGAGGCACTTCCTATCATGCAGGGCCCTAAAAAGGCCCTGTACACGTCAGACGTTTGAAAATACGTCTGACGTGTGCAGGAGAGAGAAGGCACTGTGTGCGCGCCTTCTCTCTCCAGCCTGTCAGCAGAGGAGGGGGGCGGGCAAAGACCGCGAGCTGAGCGGTCAGTCAGCTCAGCTCGCAGCCGCTCACATCGCGCGCATGCGCGGTAGTGCGCTGAGGACTTCAGAGGGTGGCATGCCGCCCTCTGAAGTCTGTGCGCATGTGTGGCGAAGCCGCGCATGCGCACAAGGGAGCAATGACGCTTCCAAATGGAAGCGTCTGATTGCTCCCTGCTCGCGCCTGCCTATTTCGTCATTTTGACGAAGTAGGGGGCGCGGCTTCACGAGGCTCCCGGCGCTGGAACGAGGTGAGTAAACAGGGGCTACCTGGAGAGTCCCTTTAATGAGGTTGTTCAGGTGAGTGCTACAGCTCCCTGCAGCCTTTTTCTTGTAAGCACTGTATTTTCTGAGAAAATGCAGTGTTTACATTGGAAGCTTGGAACACCTCTTGTTGCAGTCAATCAGACGGCCACCAGAGAGACTTCCGAGTTCAGAGGCCCTAAAAAGGCCTCATTCACGTCTGACGTATTCACGCATGGGTGAATACTTCAGACGGGCTATCAGTACACAAAGCACTGTGAACGCGCTTTGTGTGCTGAGGCTGTCAGCACTGCTGTGGGAGAGACTTCAGCTGACTGCAGAAGACCGAACCCACAGGGACTCTTTCTGGCCACAATAGTGATTGAAGGGGGGGGGAGACCTACTCTCCTTCCCCCCCCGGCCCCCACCCCTGGGCGTTGGGTGCGGGCCATGAAGATAATGAGGGGGGGACCTACTGTCCTCCCCCTCTCCGGCCCCCACCCCTGTGCGGCGCGTGGGGGCCCTAAAAATAACAAAATTGGGGGGGGGCGGCCCCCACCCCTGAGCGGTGGGTGGGGGCCCTAAAATTAAAAATAAGGGGGACCTACTGTCCCCCCCGGCCCCCACATCTGTGAGGCGGGTGGGGGCCCTAAAATTAAAAATAAGGGGGGGGGCCTACTGTCCCCCCCGGCCCCCACCCCTGAGCGGCGGGTGGGGGCCCTAAAATTAACAATAAGGGGGGGACCTACTGTCCCCCCCCCGGCCCCCACCCCTGAGCGGCGGGTGGGGGCCCTAAATACAAAGGGAGGGGGACCCTAGTTAACCCTCCCCCCCCAGAAAAATTTATCTCCCTACCTACCCCCCTCACCCCAAAAATAATGAGGGGGGGGACCTTTAACTAAAAACCTGTAAACAAAGAGATAAAAACAACTTACCATTCGATGTTTTCTTTCTTCTAAAATCTTCTTTCTTCAGCCCCCAAAAAGGCCAAATAAAAAGCCATAATAACCGACGCAATAAAAAAAAAAAAAAAAAAAGAAAAAAAAAATCCATGTTCACCCATGGAGGGCTCCGCGCAGACTGAGCTTTGCAGGGCGGGGGAAGGCTTATAAAGCCTTGCCACGCCCTGCAATTAGGCTAAGAACACTCTGATTGGCTGGTTTAAGCCAATCAGAGTGCTCTGTGTAATTTTACACAGCGTGGGAAAGTTCAATTTCCCCACGCTGTGTAAAATGACACAGAGCACTCTGATTGGCTTAAACCAGCCAATCAGAGTGTTCTTAGCCTAATTGCAGGGCGTGGCAAGGCTTTATAAGTCGGTTATTATGGCTTTTTATTTGGCCTTTTTTGGGGCTGAAGAAAGAAGATTTTAGAAGAAAGAAAACATCGAATGGGAAGTTGTTTTTATCTCTTTTTTTGTTTACAGGTTTTTAGTTAAAGGTCCCCCCTCATTATTTTTAGGGTGAGGGGGGTAGGTAGGGAGATCATTTTTTTTGGGGGGGGAAGGGTTAACTAGGGTCCCCCCACCTTTGTATGGGTGGGGGCTGGGGGGGACAATAGGTCCCCCCCCCCTTATTGTTAGTTTTAGGGCCCCCACCCACCGCTCAGGGGTGGGGGCGGGGGGGGGACAGTAGGTCCCCCCTTATTGTTAATTTTAGGGCCCCCACGCACCGGCTCAGGGATGGGGGCTGGGGGGGGGACCATACGCATCATGGGGGTAATTCTCATTCCTGGGCTACCATACGCTTGCAAAGGCAACGTAACCAACCTGGCCATTTTCAATGTAAAAATATTTGACCCATATATTTGACCCTGTAACTTTCAAAAACGCTATAAAACCTGTACATGGGGGGTACTGATATACTCAGGAGACTTTGCTGAACACAAATATTAGTGTTTCAAAACTGGAAAATGTATCACAACAATTATATCAGCAGTAAGAGTGCTGTTTGTGTGTGAAAAATGCAAAAAAGTCACTTTCACTGACAATATCATCGCTGTGATATGTTTTACTGTTTTGAATCACTAATATTTGTGTTCAGCAAAGTCTCCCGAGTAAAACAGTACCCCCCATGTACAGGTTTTAGGGTGTCGTAGAACGTTACAGGGTAAAATACAGTGATAGCAAATTAAATTCTCTGGACTTTCGGCCTGGGTTGGCAGGCAGGTCCCTTAAACTGCAATCAATAAAATAACTTAATTATGTAAAAATATTACGTAAATACGCACGTAGAATTTAAATATATATGCATTTTTATATATTTGAAGTCTACGTGTATATTTATATAATTATTTATGTAATTTTGTATATGGACATATGAATAGTTCATATTCTTTTTATTTATTTATTTATATATACATAGATATATATACAATTTCATTCTAAGTGTATTTTGATATAAATATATTAATATCAAAATACAGTTAGAATAAAATTTCGGATAGATATATAATTTTTTTTAATTTTTATTATTATTTTTACATGTTTAATTTAATTTAAATTACTTATTATTTGTATTTTATAATAATATACAATATATATAATTATTATATATTATATATATCCGTGTGTAATTTAATTATAAGTATTTTTATATTAATATATGTACATATTAATATAAAAATACACTTAGTATGACATTATGTGTGTGTGTGTATATATGTATATATATATATATATATATACACATATAATTATTATTTTTTTATTAACTTTAACTTTATTTTTTTTTTTTATGATTTTACACATGCAGGGAGACTGCCTGTCAGCACAGACAGTCCCCCTGCAGGCACACATGGACACCTATTGTGACCATGTGGTCGCCCTTTTGAGCGATCACATGGCCACAGGGGTCCTAATCCGCCATGGGGAGACTGTCTGGGCTGCAGGCAGTCTCCCCACACCGGGACCAACGCCGATCGCCACCGGGGGAACGACGGCGATCGGGTAAGTAAATCTTAAAGTTAGGACGGTTCAGGACCGTCATCGGTCGGCAATGGAAAAATGCCGATGACGGTCCTGAACCGTCCTGCGTCCTTAAGGGGTTAAAGTGTGTGTGTATGTTTAACAATATGTGTTTGTATTCAAACACTATATATAGAGAAATCTCTATATATAGTGTTTGCATGCAAAGTTTGTAGTAGGAGGCGGATATAGAAAGCGTGCTGAGCTGTCAGTCAGACAGTTCAGCTCGCGAACGCGCATTCCGCGCACATGCGCGGTCAAGCGCTGAGTTTCCTCATAGGGCTGCTGTCAATGTCAATTGGTTCAGCGCGAAGCCGCGCATGCGCACCACATCGCGATGACGCTTCTCTCTGGTCCTATTGGGCCCCGCGATTTTGTCATTTTGACGAAAAAGGGGGCGCGGCATGGCTGGGAGCTCGGCGCTGGAACGGAGGTAAGTTTTTAATATAAAAACGCTCCGAAAATTATTTTAAATAAATGAAAGTTCATATAAAAGCAAGAAGGAAGGCTGGGGCACCTGTCTTTCGTGCTTTTATATGTTGACTATAGAGTCCCTTTTAAGAGAAAGTTTAAGGTCCCTCTATTTTGTAGGAAATCCCTTAATCCTTTGTTTCTATTGTTAAAGGATCACTGTAGGGTCAGGAACACAAACATGTATTCCTGACCCTATAGTGTTAACACCACCATCTAGTCCCTCATGCCTCCATAAATATAGTAAAAATCTTACTGTATTAAAACCTGAGGCTGTAAATCTGCATGCTGTTAGACTCAGAAAAACAAGCAGTCTGCTGACATGTGTTAGCCTGATCCAATCACAGTGCTTCCCCATAGGATTGGCTTAGACTGACAAAGGGGCAGAGCCAGCATGATTAAAACACAGCCCTGGCCAATCAGCATCTCATCATAGAGATGAATTGAATCAATTAAAGGGAAACTCCAGTGCCAGAAAAACGATCCGTTTTTCTGGCACTGGAGGGTCCCTCTCCCTCCCACCCACCAATCCCCGGTTACTGAAGGGGTGAAAACCCTTTCAGTCACTTACCTGGGACAGCGGCGATGTCCCTCGCCGCTGTCTCCGCCTCCGCGATGCTCCTCCTTGTGATTGCGTCGGCCGGTGGGCGAGACTGATCTCGCCCACCGGCCGAGGAGACCTAATGCGCATGCGCGGAAATGCCGCGCATGCGCATTACGTCTCCCCATAGGAAAGCATTGAAAAATCATTTCAATGCTTTCCTATGGGGTTTTGAGCGACGCTGGAGGTCCTCACACAGCGTGAGGACGTCCAGCGACGCTCTAGCACAGGTTTCCTGTGCTAGAACCCAGGAAGTGACCTCTAGTGGCTGTCTAGTAGACAGCCACTAGAGGTGGAGTTAACCCTGCAATGTAATTATTGCAGTTTATGAAAAACTGCAATAATTACACTTGCAGGGTTAAGGGTAGTGGGAGTTGGCACCCAGACCACTCCAATGAGCAGAAGTGGTCTGGGTGCCTGGAGTGTCCCTTTAATCTCTGAGGAAAGTTCAGTGTCTGCATGCAGAGGGAGGAGATACTGAATCACAGGATGCTGTGCACAGTTCCGCCCTGTGCTCTGCTGACAGCAGATCTGAGTGGATTGAGGAGTTTTATGCCTCAATCAACTCGGAAGTCCCTCTGGTTCACTCTGAGTGACTGCAACTGGAGGTGTTCCTAGCTTTCAATGTGAACCCTGCATTTTCTCAGAAAATACAGTGTTTACATGAGAGAGGCTGCAGGGAGCTATAGTTCTCACATGAACAACCTCATTAAGCTGAAGTTATTCAGGTGACTATAGTGTCCCTTTAACCCCTTAAGGACCAAACTTCTGGACTAAAAGGGAATCATGACATGTCACAAATGGCATGTGTCCTTAAGGGGTTAAAGAACCACTATAGGCACCCAGACCACTTCAGCTCTATAAAGTGGTCTGGGTGCCAGGTCTCCCTAGTTTTAACCCTGCAGCCGAAAAAAATAGCAGTTTTAGAGAAACTGCTATGTTTACATTGCAGGGTTAATCCAGCCTCTAGTGGCTGTCTCCCTGACAGCCGCTAGAGGCCGCTTTCGCAATTTACACTGAGTAAATCGCATTTATTAAAAAAAAAATGGATCCCCTGCCCATTGAGTAATGCTTTCCTATTGGCAGGTTTGAATGCGCGCTCGCCTCTGGCCACGCATGCGTATTCGGCTCTGTATCCTCGCCCACAAGAGGATAAAAACCGTTTAGGCGATAATCCCCTTCCAGATAGACAAGCAGCTACTGCAAGCACAAATCTCCCGAACTGCAAACTGTACGAATCTTCCAACTACCGAACTGGAAACACACGAACCCTGGAATAGCTGAACAGGAAAAGCATACAATCCGCTTACACTCCTGGCAGTCAGCATACAATCCAATTCCCCCAATAACGAGACAACACTTCGTTTTGAGGGTCAAGCAGAATCTGAGGTGCTGGCACACCCAGCCTGGTTTTTATTACAGTTGTTGCTAATACAGGTCCGCCCACAGGGAGGTATAAAACAACCAATCACATCAGTTACATCCCACATATTCCCTCCCCTTATCCTGAGAGGAAACTCAATTACACATACAGTTAAAACATACTTTCTACCCAACTTTCATAACTCTAAAACCATACATCACATTCACATAAAAATACATATCCAAAATCAATCCATTCAGGGGAACAACATATTAAAAAATAGCATGAATCAGACCAGGGGTTCAAAAGTTAGTAAAGTATCTTTTAAAACCCCTGCCAGCATGGCTTTCTGGCTCAGACCGCTTTTACAGAGCACTCTCTCCTGGAGACAATGGAGAAGTAATCCAATTACCTCCCAGGACACAGACAAGACTCCATTATGCACATGGGGACACAAAGACAGTAAAACACTTTAAAATACATAAAGTCACCTTTTACACATAACACACAGACATTTCACATATCCCCAGATAGCTGGAATCTGAGCGCACAAAACTACCGAATAGCGCTCAGATCCTATTCACACAGTTCAATTGCCATGGAGCTAAAGTCTTTCCCATAGTCTTTCATTATATGAATAGGCTCCATGGCATAGCTATCTGGGGTATCACCGCTCACACAGGGCAAGTACCGAATGACCCCACTGTATTTAAAGGGCCAGAATGAGTGACATGCACTCTGTTAGGGCCGAATACGTTTTTTTTTTTAAAGGGCCCAATCTCCCAGGGCCATAGTCCAAAGGCAGCAGGCAGGCAACCAGGCTTCTCCAGTTCATAGTGGCGAGGTTGGTTTTGCCACAGGCTCCTCTCGGGCATGCAGGCATTAAGGGGTACATTAGTCTAGTACCCTTACATAGCCTTAACCATCAGAGCAGATATTTGAAACGTAGAATGTGATGGCAGATAAGAACCATTCGGCCCATCTAGTCTGCCCAATTTTCTAAATACTTTCATTAGTCCCTGGCCTTATATTATATCTAGGATAGGATCTATCCTAGGATCTAGGATTTGGTCCAATGGTTTCAGCTAATGGCTTATCATGAAGAGTCATAATTGCTCTAAGTATCTATCCAAATATTCCAATAGTAAATAACATCTTCTTTCTATTGGCAGAATCCCTTTCATAATTCAAGAATTATAGATATTAGAGATTCTGATGCTTATTACAAAAATTATTACTTTTTTAATCAAAAAAATATCTAATCAAAAATTCAATCTGGTCCAGGTGTACCACTGTTTCTTTTATATGTTTTGCTCTCTCAGCGATTTATAGATGAGAACAACTTGGTGTCTGCATTACTTAGGGTGATGGATCTATAGGTTACCTCAGAAGAACTTTTTCCCTGTTTTGAAATCTGCAGGATATTTGTTCTAAAAATCTCCTCTGAGAACTTGATGGAATGTACTATTGAAAGTTAACACCAACTAAGCTGCAATTTGGTTTTTAAATGTCTTGTAGATAATATTGCTGAAACCATCCAGTCTGGGTGTTTTCTGTTTAACGGACTTCGATATTGCACATTTACTTATTTCTGGTTATTGGAATATTTAGTTTATCTCTTTGCATTAGGGAAATATTAGAAATTTCCAATGTTTTATAAAATGTATCTAATTTATTAGCAGGGATCTCTGATTGTAAATTATTGTGACAGTTTGGGGTGAATGGGCTCTGAAAAACAAGTTACTATGAGTTGGGAAGTCCAGTGATAAGGCCATGCAGCGCAGGACCAGGAAGCAAAAGCAAAATCTTTTAACAGGATATTCCAGGCAGGACCAGCACACAGTCTTTAACAGGTAAAGCAAGTAGACAAAATCGTTTACCTGCTAATCCAGGACAAAAGCAGGCAGGCAGAGGTTAACCAGTTAATACAGGATCGGGCAGTCAGAGGTTAACCCCTTGG
This sequence comes from Pelobates fuscus, assembly GCF_036172605.1. Lineage (NCBI taxonomy): Eukaryota > Metazoa > Chordata > Amphibia > Anura > Pelobatidae > Pelobates > Pelobates fuscus. The sequence goes on along the minus strand of NC_086324.1, from coordinate 115,290,032 downwards.
TGACTAGACCACTTTTCAATTTTCTTACGGTTTGGGACCAAGGCTGTTTTTACATCTCTGTGGTGTTTGTGTTTAGCTGTAATTTTCCTCTTACTCATTTACTGTACCCACACATATCACATACAGTTTTTCTCGCCATTAAATGGTCTTTCTAAAGATACCATTATTTTCATCATATCGTAGAATTTACTGAAAAGAAAAAAAAAAAAAAACTCTTTTTCTAACTTTCACCCCCAAAACTTGTTGCGCATCTACAAAAAATGTTTTTTTTTTTTTCAAAATTAGCACAAGTTACATTGTAACACTGATATCTGTAAGGAATCCCTGAATAACTCTTCACATGTATATATTTAAAAGAAGACAATCTGAGTTCTAAGGTATCCTGGAGTATTTTGACTCCAATTACTATTATTATTACCACCAATCTATGCCAAATTTAAAAAAGAAAAAAATAATTGGTGTTTTTTTTTTTTTTTTTTTATACATGTACTGAGAACTTTAAGAGTTACTGCCAAAGAACACCCCAATATGTGTTCAGCAACATCTCCTGAGTGCAGTGATACCACCCATTAATAATTGTGTGTCGGGTTTTCTGGGGGCTGTGCATTTCATTTTTTCCAACTTGGAGTTTTCACAGCTGCTCATCATGCACCCATGTCCTATTTGGGACATTTTTTAAGCTGGACAATGTAATTTACCCCCATCAAACCATATATTTTTGAAAAGTAGACACCCTAGGGAATTTCAAATGGTGGTATTTTTTTATTTTTTTTATTTTTTTGTTGTGCAAGTAAATACAGATCATTTTTAAACGCCACAACAGCGTAAACGGATATATAAGGACTAAACAATGGCACGAGAAACTGCACATTTTTTGTTATATTAACAAGCGTAACTTAACGCACATGTCACATACGTGAGTAAATTGGTAGTCAAGAATGGAGAGGGGCGGAGCCTAACCGCAGAGGGAAGCAGTCGCACCAAACTGGAGCTCCGAGACCCACAAGGGAAAAACGTCGAAAACACCCAAAACGGCATACCCCCCAAAACAAAACTAAGACCCCCTACGTGTCCCCAACGATATGGGACGAAAAACGAAGAAAATTACCGCAGAAAAACCCACCACCGGACTTACAATAGGAGACATGTGGAGGCAAGCGCATGGCGCCAGCGGGTCCAACATGGCGGCTCTCCACGGAGGCTGCTCGGACTTCTCCGATGACATGTCGGGAGAAGATTACTCATCTGCTCCAGCACCGAGAATACCCTCACAGCCCGATAAACCCGCACCGGACTCCACCCCGGTAACTACGCTAATCCTGAAACAACTACTTGCAGGCCTACAGACTAGCCTGCAGAAAGACATCATGGAGCTGAGAGGAGACCTGAGGGGTCTGACAACTCGCATAGACACCCTCGAAAACGCCTCCACAAATAACTCCCGAGATATTGGGGAGCTCCAAAAGACCGTGAGTGACCTGCAGCTACAACAAAGGAACACGGCACACCGCATGGCGGAACAGGAGGACGCCAGGAGGCGCAACAACCTTAAGCTGAGGGGGATATCTGAGGCGATACCTGATGCGGCATTACCACAGCTCATCAAACGCCTACTCACGAGTATATTGCCGCCTACCCAAGCCGACAAGATTAGCCCTGAGCACCTCTTTAGGGTCCGCATCCCGCCCAAAGCGCCAAACACAGCCACCAGGGATGTGATTGTAACCTTCCGTACCAGACAAGACAAGACGGCAACCCTCACTGCCCTGCGGGGGAAAACGCTGCTCCAATTTGAGGACATGTCACTGCACTTTTTTGCGGACCTCTCTAGCGACACCCTGGCGTGGCGGCGATCCCTTAGACCGCTCACCACACTCCTACGACAACACGACCTCCGATATCGCTGGCGGCCCAACCACACACTGGCTGTTCACCAGGGGACGAACTCCCACCAGATCCGAGACATAAGCGAAGCAACACAGTTGCTGCAGGCCTTGGGCTTACCGCGAGAATCTCTTCCACCGTTGAACCAGAAGAACGCATCGCCCCCACACCACTCCTGGGATCCGTCTCGAATAACCCCCTTTGTGCCACAGGTACTAACACCCGACCCCTATGTTACAGTTACCACATGAACGATGACTGGAAGATATTTCCCCAACCGGGACGCAATGACTGCTACCACATGGATAAGCAGACCGCCTACCATAGACCCTACTATTGCCTACTGACTTCTTATCTTGTTTTTACTTTTCGTTCCTTTTTGTAAACAGTTATATTGCTTAGTCAGGTTACTACTGGGAATGTTGTGCGCTATATATATGTCCGAATTATGTCCGGCCTATGTTCCCGAGCAGCTTATTGGTTTTTCTTTTTGTTTGCTTTTATTTTTCTTATAGCAGAGTCTACAATTTATGTTTAACTCACTTTATACTTATGTGTCTCACAAATGCCTAAGCAACCATTTTAAGCGCAGCACACTCCCGCGCCTTCATGTTTTAAAACAAAATGTACGACTACCTCGAAGACCCAGCGTGTTGCCAACCATATATTGGCCTAATATATTAGCCTAATTTTAGCTTATTTTTCTTCTGGCAGAGTCTACAATTTATGTTTAAATCACTTTGCACTAATGAGGCTCACAAATGCCTAAGCAACCATATTACGCGCAGCACACTCCTATGCCCTCATGTTTTAAAATAAAATGTACGACTACCTCGAAGACCCAGCGTGATGCCAACCATATATTAGCTTAATCGCAAGTACTGCCTAGCGGGTCATCCCACATTTAATTGTTATATAAACAATCATATTCATATGCTACCTAGTCTCCATAATATCCACAGGACAGAACCCCGGCCCACAAGCCCAGCATACAGAGCCGGCATTGGCTGATTGAAACAAAAGGCACCGAAGACCAGCCACTCTCCTGAACACCCATGGGCAGACAGGCCATTACTCTAACCTGGCTGAATATAAGTAATTTGCGTGTTTCCTTTCCTTTTATGGTTTCTTTTATTGTTCCTCTTCAAATACTGCTACTTGGAATGTAATGGGTACTTAATACCCCACAAAATACGCAACCTTTAGCAATGTTTTCTACTACCCACCGTAATCTAACCTTTGCACACGCAGTATGACCCGTTTATGCACCACATATTAACTAGTTACTACTGTAAAGCAAAACATGTCACTACATAAGTACACACCAGTCACTCTACTGCTATTACCGACACTTTGCTCCAACATGTGTACCTCTTTTTATAGCTGATTTGACTACTGTTAACCTGTTTTATCTCATAATTATAAAATGTGCAACTGTTTGACTAAGCAGAATATAATTTGTTAACACAGTGCTTAAACCTATCAGCATATTATATCGTCTAACATATATATATATATATATATATATATATATATATATATATATGCCTGCTGTTACTCAACATTTACTTAAAGCAAGTTTATTAACATAATCTACCATTTTGAGAAAAAGCTTTATTCTCCTGACATACACCCACGCGATTATATTGCTTTAATCTCTTATCAAACAGATTTACCCTCAGTACATATGCAACGAATTGCACACCGTCTGATAACCCGAATATAACATTTATGCTTGTGTAGATGCTTACCAATGTTACCTTTTGCATATATATTTAAAATGTGCAGTACTATCTAATGCCACTGTTATACTAAATGTGTTATGCTCTTGCTCCTGCTGTTGTGGCAGTGCAAGACTGATTGTTACTTGAGCACAACAAAAATAAAGAATTTATAAAAAAAAGAATGGAGACATAAATGTTTCACTCTACTCAATATTCATATAATCGTATGCAAAGTCAGGCATAAGCCGGCCCTGATTGCACAGCATATTCAAGGTGTGGTCTTACCAGTGATTTATAAAGAGGCAAAATTATATTTTCATCCCGAGAATCTATGCCCTTACTGGCCTTAGCAACTGCAGATTGACATTGCATAATTTGTTGTCTATAACAGCGGTTCCAAAACTGTGTGCCGGGCGGCCTGGACATGCACACAGGGGAGCCGCGTGTTGTTTTCCCGGTGCTATGATGATCCGGGAACTGGGCTCTCCCTTGCCGGCTCTGCAGGACCGGAGGGGAGATCAGAGATCTCCCTCTCCAGCTCGCTAGCACTTTGCTGACAGCCGGAAGGGGAGGAAGGGAGAGAGGACACGGGGAGCTCTAACCTGCAGCTTCGCCGGGCTCTCCTCTCTTGCTAGAGTTCACTGTCACCACCAGGACCACCAGGGATTGTGGGAAATGTCCCTCCTGCCAGGCAAAGGTAAGCAGGGAGGGGGGACACACACATAATTTATTATATATATATATATATATATATATATATATATATATATATATATATATATATATATATATATATAATCTCTATCTATCTATCTATATATAATGTTCTTCTACCCCCACAGACCCCCCACACCACACAACTCCCCAATACACACACAATTACCCCCCACACACACACCCTGTACCCCTCACACAACCTGCCCCTCCCACACACACTGTACCCCTCATGCACAAAACATCCTTCACAAACACAATGCACCCCTCACACACACACTGCACCCCCTATCTCGGCAGACCTCAGGTAAATTGTCAAACTGTTCTTAAACAGTTTGACTACTTAACCTGGGAAGGCACTACTGGCACCATAACCACTTTAACCTAGTGTGGTTATTGTGCCTGTATTGTTTCTGTAAATAATCTACCACTCCCCCAGTATGTGCCGCAGCGCTGTACATATATACAACCTAGAAAACTGTTTTGACTTCCGGTGCCTTGGAAAAATATTGAAATATTAAGGGCGCCTTGAACCTAAAAAGTTTAGGAACCACTGGTCTATAGCAATTCCCTAATTAACTATTAACCATTTAGGGTGTAAGTTGCTTGTGCATTCTTGACCCCGAAGTGCATAACTTTGCATTTCTCTACATTAACCCCTTCAGGACGGAGTCAATAGTACACGTTCTGATCAAAACAAAATGTAAACAAAAACTGTAATTTGCGCTTTATGTCTGTTCACCCGTAGTTTACCTCTTTCATATTAAGTTCACCCACACTTATTATATATCATTTTGTTCAGGAGAAACAGGACTTTAACTTCTTATAAACTATTCATATATGAAACATAACTTATTATGAATAAAATAAAAACTGAGAAATTAAGATTTAAAAAAAATCCCCCCCCCATTAACAGATTTTAGTGTTTTGGAAAGTTACAGGGTCAAATATAGCACATTCCATTTTTCATGTTTTTCACATTAAAATTGGCCAGATTAGTAATGTTACCTTTGAGACCGTGTGGTAGCCCAGGAAAGAGAATTACCCCCATGATGGCATACCATTTGCAAAATTACACATTTCAAGGTATTGCAAGTGGGGTATGTCCAGTCTTTAAGTAGCCACTTAGTCTCAAACAATTCTCATTCCTGGGCTACCATACGGTCTCAAAGGCAACTGGCCAATTTCAATGTGAAAAAAATGAAAGCACCGCCAGCATTCAAAAGTGACCAAAACATCAGCCAGGTAGCATAGGAACTGAGAAGTGGTCTGTGGTCACCACCTGCAGAACCACTTCTTTATTGGGGGTGTCTTGCTAATTGCCTATAATTTCCACCTGTTGTCTATCCCATTTGCACAACAGCATGTGAAATTGATTGTCACTCTGTGTTGCTTCCTAAGTGGACGGTTTGATTTCACATAAGTGTGATTGACTTGGCCTTACATTGTATATATATATAACAAAAAACATTATTCAATTAGTTTACCAATAGTTGGAGTGCCATCCCTCTCCCCGATACAACCCGGAAGTGTGTGGAAGCCGCCGATGACGTCATGATGTTCGGAGGAAAAACGTGGTTACCATGGATACCAAAGACGCCACAGTGTCGGACAAAGGTCCTGTGTTAATATAATTAGTGAACAGACAACCATGCAGAGTAAGGATCAAGAATAACAGAACAGCAGGAGGATACTTCAATTCTAGCATGTAGTTTAGCCAACTTATTCCGGAAAAAAGATCTCTCATGCACTAACACTGAAAAAGATTTATACAATGATTTAATCAAACTAAAACGATGTGAAATAGATTTGGATCTCCACGGAGTATTCATTTCGGATTACTATCGTGCTAAAAGAATCCCTAGAGGGTTTAGGGTTCGTAATGCCCCCACCATAGGCAGACAGAACCTGGACTTTTGCAGACGGATGCAAATCGTCAATAAATGCTCTTTGGATTGGATGGTCATAGTGGTGGAGGAGGTGGGAAAGGAACTCCTACAAGTCAAACACACCATCCAAGAATTCGAAGTAAGTAATGTGACCATATTACAAGCACCATCCACCCATGAAATGATGATTAAATTACAAGATGATTTACAAAAATATCAGAATGATTTAATTTGCTTCAAAAAGCAAAAACTAAGTAAAGTAAACCATTATTACACACATTATCAGGTGTACAGATGGTTAAGTGGCACTGACATCACTAATATAAATCCAATGCCCAGATTTACACAACGGATCATCCGACCCCAATTCCAGACCATTGATGCAAGCTCTGGTGAATCAGCCTCTGATGCGGAAACTAAAGACACAAGACCTAATGCAACATCTTTGCCCTTTTTAGAGAAGGGCTTACAGTTCAAAGAACCACCAGATACTTCCAAAGAAAGGAGGTATACAAGAAAAAAAGACCTCCCCGGCGAGGACAGAAGAGCAACAAGAGACACCAGCACACAGGGAAGACCCCCATCACAGAGAACACGTCCGTAATATTTAAATTATTAAACAAAGAGTTAACTGCTGATCATCTTACAGTCCTAAACAAAGGCCTCACATTTATACCCAGTAAAAAAACTGATGCTTTCGCAATGGAGATTGAAAAATATAAATTACATCGCACCTTGAACTGCAATGAATTTCGCAAGGAGAATGCAGATTATCAACCAAGCCCATTCCCTATCAGGGAAAAAAAAGGACATTAAGTCGAATAACATGACCATTAAAATGTTTATACAAACAATACATAAGGATGTACAAAGAATGATCCAGGTCCCTCCCGGTGCAAGACACAATTTGACAATTGGGGAGAAAAATGCTTTGAAAGATTTGCAACAGGACCTTAACATAATAATCCGCCCCGCAGATAAAGGAGGGGCAATTGTAATCCAATCTTATGAACCGTATAGGATAGGAATAAAGTCTTTAGACAACTACAGGATGGGAAAACTTATAAAAAAAACTTACGTTTGATCCTACACAGAATTTCCAACAGAAAATTATTGCATTGATTGAACTGGGTCTTCAGGCCAATTATAGCGACAACCGAACAGCAAAATTTCTGAATGTCAGCCATCCAATCCTCCCTGTGCTATACACTTTACCCAAAATACACAAATCTATACACAGGCACCTATGGGAAACCGATTGTTTCGGCAAGAGGGGGACTTCTGGAACCTGCAGCGAAATTTGTTGATCATTATATTCAAGGCTGTGTCAAAGAGATCTTGACATGTCTGAGGGGCAGCTGAATGAATTAACTCTGGAGAACAACATGGACTTTGTTTTTGCAACTTTAGACGTACAAAATATATATACCCTAATTCCAATTTATGAAGGAATATAGACGGTCAGGGAAACTCTGCATTAATCACGGACATATGATGGTCCCCCTATTGAATACCTTCTAGTATGGCTAACTATCGCACTTACGTGCAATTACTTCAAATTTGAGGAGAATTTCTATCTACAAACCTTCGGAACGGAAATTTTTAAATATTTTAGATTTGTGGATGACATCCTATTAATATGGATGGGAACAACAACTGAATTACTAGAAATGGTTCATGAAGTTAATACCTTACCATCATCAATTAAGTTAAGACTGACGTATGATTTGAACCAAATACAATTCTTGGATGTCTCGCTATTCAAAACAGAAACGGGTATAGGTTATACAAAAAGAAACAGATATGAACACTCTCCTTTTGGCTACCAGTTTTCCTCCTCAACATCTTATAGAATCTCTCCCTATCTCACAATTCACTCGTGTTCTCATATACAATAGTGATCCAGAACTAAGGAAGGTACAACTACTACACATGCAACAAAAGTTCCTGGAAAGAGGATATACATTGCGAACACTTATTGAGGCGGAAACATAAAGCTAAAGATCGAGTGTTGGATTAAGTCAAGAAAACCAATAATATACATGAACGGCTATTTCTTCCATTAACATACCATACTGGCACCTTACAAATTAAGGATACCATATACAAACATTGGGATATACTTAAAGCAGATACCCACCTGTCACCAGTTTTTCAAAATTTTCCCATTATCTGCTATAAACGTAACAGAAATTTACGTGATATGTTGGTCCGGAATGACCCTACACACTGTTATCATAAAACTAAATCAATAAAGTAAAAAGGCTGCTATAAATGTACAGGCTGCATAACATGCAGCCATATGCTACAAGGTACTTCATTTGTACATCCTCATAGAGGCATCCTGATTGATCATTACATCACCTGCACTACAGATCATGTAGTGTACATGACCACCTGTCCATGCGGTCTATCATATATCGGCAAGACCGATTTTAACATTGCGGTATAGGATCCGAGGACACCGGTCAGGAATTATGACCGCACTCCGTGACCAACATATGGAGAAACCGGTAGCCAAGCATTTCCTCGCTCTCCAACATCGGTTACCTACTTTGAGGTTTACAGCCATCGATCATGTGCCACCATTACTCCGTGGAGGGGATAGATCCAAAAAGCTCTTACAGCGGGAAGCATACTGGATCTACCAATTGGACACCGTAGCCCCCAAGGGCCTAAACGAAAATGTTATATACTCCATGTTCCTATAATCCATAGCCTAAGAGACCAATGCCTTCTGTCCTCTTCAATACTGTGAATAGTGTGAATAACGTGTATGACTGTTAGATATTTGTTCATGTTTAGATCCCCTCTTTTGCTGAGAGATATTTATATGTTTAACTATGCTTCAATAGGCTATAATTGTCTATTATTTCTATTTATTTTATTTGTTTACCACTTTGACAGCATTGTCAATATTAGTTTGATTTATATTTTTCCCTTTTTTGGCCAGTTTACATGTAGCCGACATGCTACAATGATTGTCCAGGATTTGGGTTTCATCTTTATTCATAGAGTATCCATACCCTTTTAGTGGTCCCTTTTTATATATATATATATATATATATATATATATATATATATATATATATATATAATTTTGAACCCTTTTAAATATAGGATCTACCTTCCTCCAATCCTCCGTTAGTGCCTGAAACAAAAGTATCTTGAAAGATTAAAGGGACACTGTAGGCAATGTATCTTATTCATTTAATTAAACTGATTATAGTGTCCAGAGTTCCAGAGGTCCATAATTTAATTCAGCATTAAACAGTTTTTTCATATTTTTTTTGTTTCAATGCTAAATTAGTCCTCAACTGCCCCGCCCCTCTATACTGTTTCGGCTAATGAGGAAGTATTAGCCGGAGCAGTAATGGGCAGCAATGATTGGCTAAGAGTGTCAGCTGTCAGAACTCCAACTGACGGTATGAAGGGTATGACTACAAGGAAGTGTGTAATCTCTGCCTTGACAACACCTCCAGAAGAGGCCGGACTGTGGGTGGCCTTGATCCCTTATATAGTGTTAAACGGCTTTAAAATGGTAAATTTTATAGAGAGACAGTGCCAGGGGACCCCAGGCGTCATAACTAATTCAAAGAGATTAAATTATTATAGTGAGTACGGTGTCCCTTTAAATACAGAGGGTAACTTATTTCCCCGCTTAGCTCCTTTAGTACTCATGAGTGAATACAGTGAGGCAACAGAGCTTTATTTACATGAATTTTCTTTAACTGCTGTAACACCTTGTCTCGAATCATCCAATCACAAATCTACAAGTTTTTTGCAGTAATCATTTGCATATATCTTGCCATGTGATCCTGATTAAGAGCTTGTCTCTCTTGAATGGAGACAATGTAGAAATACCCAAGATTTGCAGCGTTGCTTGTGATTGTCAAATCAGCATTTTGCCGTAAAAGTAGGGCAACAAGAGTCTCTTTAAAAAATATTCTTTCAGTCACAAATTTTGAAATAGCTTGACTTTTTAGTTTATTACTTAACCCCTTAAGGACCAAACTTCTGGAATAAAAGGGAATCATGACATGTCACACATGTCATGTGTCCTTAAGGGGTTAAAGGGACACTATAGTCACCTGAACAACTTAAGCTTAATGGAGCAGTTTTGGTGTATAGAACATGCCCCTGCAGCCTCACTGCTCAATCCTCTGCCATTTAGGAGATAAATCCCTTTGTTTATAAACCCTAGTCACACCTCCCTGCATGTGACTTGCACAGCCTTCCATAAACACTTCCTGTAAAGAGAGCCCTATTTAGGCTTTCTTTATTGAAAGTTCTGTTTAATTAAGATTTTCTTATCCCCTGCTATGTTAATAGCTTGCTAGACCCTGCAAGAGCCTCCTGTATGTGATTAAAGTTCAATTTAGAGATTGAGATACAATATTTAAGGTAAATTACATCTGTTTGAAAGTGAACCCAGTTTTTTTTTTTTTTTTTTTTTTTTTAATGCAGGCTCTGTCAATCATAGCCATGGGAGGTGTGGCTAGGGCTGCATAAACAGAAACAAAGTGATTTTAACTCCTAAATGACAGTGAATTGGGCAGTGAAATTGCAGGGGAATGATCTCTATACACTAAAACTGCTTTATTTAGCTAAAGTAATTTAGGTGACTACAGTGTTCCTTTAAAGCGGTTTCCTTTAGTACTCATAATGAATAAAAGACCATTAGACAACAAAAGGGCACAGTCCAAAAAAGACTCAATGCAGGAGCTAATGCCAATCCTCTGCGATATTGCTCAAACTGTAAAACAGTGTTTACAGACCCTCTGTGAGTCTGCATCCATGTTTTGACTTCTGCTTCCTGTTGTGACCAGATTTAGAGCGGTGAGACTTTCTGAGCCTATCTTAAAACGTAATTTGTCTTTTAGATGATTGGGAAGTGCTTGCGGTTGAACAAGCCTATCAGAACTAAAGGAGGGGTATTTAGGCCCAGTTCTCATCCTGCTCAGTGCCCTGTCGTGGTTTCCCTTGTGGTTATCCGAGAGCACGTTCCTGTTATTATTTTTTTACCTGATTTTTGACTTTGGCTTTGTTTATTGACTTCTCTATATTCTGGTATCCTGACTCCTGGCTTTCCTCATCGCTGCGTCCCTTTCTGTGTTCCCTGACCTCGGCTAGTATTTTGACTATTCTATGTACGTTAAATCCGGCCATTCTAAGGACCGGTAATACGTTAGTTATTTGTCATCCGTGCTATACAGTTCTACGTGCTGGATCAAACAGTAATCCTGACATTACGACATGGCCATAGATCCTGTAGAACTGTGTCAGCACATAGCTGCTTGCGAGAGGAAATTAGAAGAGAATGATCACCGCATGGATCAATTCACTCAGGCTTTCAGTACGCTTCTCGCTAGAACGGCACACCTGCAGCGTCTCCTCCTATAGCACCTCTACTCTGTGTACCTCCACCCACTGTTAATAGGACTCCTAGCATCTCTTTATCGCCATCCCTACAGTTTGATGGCAATATCCAGGAATGCAGGGGTTTTCTTAATCAGGTGGAGTACCATTTTGAGGCCTCACCAGGGTCGTTCCCCACGGACAGAGCAAAAATTGGTTATCTAATGAATCAATTAAAGGGCAAGGCCCTTGCCTGGGCTAATCCGTTGTGGGAGAGTAATCGGAGCATAGCTCATAATTACCAGGAATTCCTTGCCGAATTCAAGCTCACGTTTGAGCCATTGGGTAGAGAGGATGACGCCTCCACTGCCCTAATGCACATCAGACAAGGTAACCGGTCTATCTCAGATTATGCTATTGAATTCCGTACCTTAGCTTCTGAGGTAGACTGGACTAACAATGGGTTGATCTCAGCATTCAAAAAGGGTCTCTCAGAGATTAGACTAGATGAGATAGCCGCTAAATATTACCAAAGAGTCTTAACGAATTTATTACGTTTGTCATGCATATTGATAATAGGTTAAGACTCAGAAGTCACCAGAAGCAAGACCAGACGTACGGCTATGTCCTTAGCACCTTAATTCTCTAAACCAGTTTTTTCTAACCTCCCTGTACAGTCCGAACCCGAACCTATGCAGTTGGGGGTCACTAGACTGTCGGAGACCGAAAAACCGTATAGGAGAAGGGAGGGGTTATGCCTATATTGCGGTAGAAAGGGACATATGATAACTAATTGTCCAGTGCGTCCGGAAAACTTCCGCACCTAAGAACCTTAAGGGGACAGATCTTAGGTGTGATGGAGTTGTCCTCTAACAAAAACAAAAGTAGATTCCTCCTTGAGGTATCTATTTTACTTGATAACAAGAAGTTTTCTTGCAGTGCCCTAATGGACTCAGGTGCTGCTGAAAATTTTATTGATGTCCAGTTTATTAGGGGTAATGAGATACCGGTCAGGGAGAGACCTACGCCGCTAGCTGTAGAGGCTATTGATGGTAGACCACTCACACAACCGCTTATAACCCACAAAACTGTCCCTATTACGATCTCCATTGGGGCCTCCCATAAGGAGGAGATGACGTTTCAGGTTATTACTTCTCCATCATGTCCTATCACATTAGGGTTTCCGTGGCTGAGTAAGCACAATCCCAATATTGACTGGGCTAATGGGGATATATTAGAATGGGGTAACGAGTGTATGGGGAGATGTATAAAACCAGTACTAAAGAGAATGGATACTATTGACCTTCCCACTACCACTCCCCAAACTCCTGGATTTCCCATACAATACCGAGAACTTCAGGAGGTGTTTAACAAGGCTCAATCTGATGTATTGCCTCCCCACAGAGCATATGACTGTGCCATTAACCTGTTTCCAGGCACTATGCCACCTAAGGGGGCAGTTTATGCCTTATCTCCCCAGGAGAGTAAAATAATGGAGGAATACATCAAAGAATCCTTGAGCAAAGGGCACATAAAGTTATCCTCACCAGCTGGTGCAGGATTCTTTTTTGTTGAGAAAAAGGGTGGTGAGTTACGCCCTTGCATAGACTACAGGGCACTTAATAAAATCACTGTAAAAAATGCATACCATATCCCACTCATTTCCAAATTGTTCGATAGACTTCAGGGAGCTAAAGTATTTACTAAGCTTGACCTTAGGAGCGCTTACAATTTGGTTAAAATTAAAGAGAATCATGAGTGGAAGACGGCATTTTATACCCGTAGTGGACACTATGAATATCTGGTAATGCCATTTGGGTTATGCAACGCCCCGGCCGTATTCCAAGATTTTATAAATTATGTACTCAGGGAATTAATTTACTCATTTGTCTTGGTTTATTTGGACGATATTTTGGTGTATTTTCCTGATCTTCAAACTCACCACTCCCATGTGAAACAGATTCTGCAGATGTTGTTGAAAAATAAACTTTATTGTAAATTTGAAACGTGCATATTTGACCAGCCTGAAGTCCACTTTTTGGGTTACAACATTTCTGCATCGGGATTTCAAATGGATCCTAAAAAACTAGAGGCTGTACTACACTGGCCATTACCCTCTGTTCTAAAAGCCATTCAAAGGTTTATTGGTTTTGCCAACTATTACAGAAGATTCATCAAGGGATTTTCTTCTGTAATAGCCCCAATCACTAATATGACTCGCAAAGGGGTTAGTAGCACGGTATGGTCCAAAGAGGCTGTGAATGCTTTTGGGACTCTTAAACAAAGATCTCTGCGGACATACTAAAACATCCTGACACCAGTAAACCTTTTATATTGGAGGTTGATGCATCCGAGACAAGGGTAGGGGCTGTTCTCTCTGAGAGAAAGCCAGGGAACACCATTGCATCCTTGTGGCTACTTCTCCAGAAAGATGTCTCCTGCTGAGCGCAACTACGATATTGGCAATAGAGAACTGTTGGCCATTATTCTTGCCCTCAAGGAGTGGCGACATCTTTTGGAGGGTTCCATGGACCCCCTGTTGATCATAACTGACCACAAAAACCTGGCATATATAGGGGATGCCAAACGTTTGTCTTCCAGACAGGCTAGATGGTCACTGTTCCTTTCACGTTTTAACTTACTCATTACTTATAGACCTGGTTCTAAAAATACCAAGGCTGATGCCTTGTCCAGGCAATTTGATAATGAGTCAGCTCCGGAACAGGTGACATCTCCTATTATTCCACCAGAGTGTATTATTGCTACTGGGCGCCTGAGGCTGTCTTCTCACGGTCTTCTCCACTGCTTGGCACCATACTGGAGGCCCAGCCTCAGGCGCCCAGTGGTAAACCGTGTGATAAACTGTTCGTTCCCCTATGTGAAGTTAATATCATGAAAGTGTTCCATGACAATATAACTGCTGGACACCCAGGCATCAATAAGTCCACTGCCGCGATCACTAGATCATTTTGGTGGGATTCACTCAGGAAAGATGTAAAGGAGCATGTGCAGGCATGTTCTGTGTGTGCAGTTTCTAAGGTGACTCATGCACTTCCTTGTGGCCTGTTGCAGCCTCTTCCTGTTCCTGAGATTCCATGGTCCCACTTATCCATGGGCTTTATTGTTGAGCTTCCTAGCTCTGCTGGGTTCACTACTATTCTCATGGTTGTAGACCGATTTTCTAAGATGGCTCACTTCATTCCTCTCAAGAAGTTGCAATCTTCGCAAGAATTGGTCCTAATTTTCATACGTGAAATTGTCCGTTTGCATGGCATCCCTCACAATATTGTCTGATTGGGGCTCTCGGTTTGTGTCCAGGTTCTGGAGGGCAATCAGTAAACAATTGGGGATTGATCTCTCCTTCTCCTCCTCCTACTATCCACAGACCAATGGTACAGTTGAGAGGGCTAACCAGTCATTAGAAGTTTATTTGCGTTGTTTTATTAATAGCACACAGGACAATTGGTCCAAACTACTCCCGTGGGCCGAGTTCGCTAGAAACAATGCTGTTCATGACTCCTCTGGGCACAGTCCATTTTTTGTCAATAATGCTGCTGCGGTTCTCCCTGCGGTATTTTCTGATACTGCCATTCCTGCTCTGGATGAGCATCTGGCCTCCATTCGGGATACCTGGGTTAAGGTTCAAACTGCTCTAGGGGCTGCTGCTGAACACTTTCCTGGCTTTCCTCATCGCTGCGTCCCTTTCTGTGTTCCCTGACCTCGGCTAGTATTTTGACTATTCTATGTACATTAAATCCGCCCATTCTAAGGACTGGTAATACGTTACTTATTTGTCATCCGTGCTATACAGTTCTACGTGCTGGATCAAACAGTAATCCTGACACTAACCTCTACCTCACATACCTGTCTCTTGCTCTCTCCTAAAGGGCAGCACTCTACTCTCTCCTCCAGCTCTGCTTCACTCCCACCTAATTTGATTGCTATTTCCTGTCCTAATGTGTTCTATACCGATAATCTGTGAATTTTCAGGCCGATAACTTACCGATACCGATATTCTGTACATTTACCATTTAAAATAAATGTCATTATTTCTACACAAATCTACTGTTGACTAAACATGTTTATTTTGTTTATTTTGCAAATCTTTTTTAAAAGTATATGCACAAAATATACATGCCAGTCAGAATTTTTTGTTTTCAAGAATATGTGTGTAGTGAATGCAGAGTGTGTTTGTGTAGGTATGTTTAGTGTGTAAAATGGGGGGACTTTTTTTTTTTTTTTTACTTTCAAAGAAAATATTAAATTTGTTTAATGTTTTAGTCCCCCCTTCCTGCTTCTTGCCTGGCTGGGGAGGGGAGGATATGACATTCTGTGGTGAGCCGGTGGCACGGACTGTGCAGAGGGGGCCCAGCACACTCATATTTACCTTCCCAGCAGCTCCCCAGTCTAACTGTTGTGCCGCGCGTAGCGTTGCCATGGTAACTGCAATGCACTGGCGGCCGCGGGACTTGCGAGATTTAGACATGGGAGCTGCAGGGAAGGTAAGAGTGTGCTTGGCTGCCCTGGTCTGCATCATCGGCATTATCAGTATCGGCTGATACCGATATTGCTGTAAATACAGAATATCGGCCGATAATATCGGTCAGATCGATAATTAGTCGATCCCTACTTCAAGCCTACTTCAAGCCATTGCTTTTGGGAAGATCGGTCAGAACTCTGACAACAGCACAACAGTTCAGACAAGGAGGAATGAGTATCAGAGCTTAAAGGGACACTCCAGGCACCCAGACCACTTCTGCTCATTGGAGTGGTCTGGGTGCCAACTCCCACTACTCCTAACCCTGCAAGTGTAATTATTGCAGTTTTTTATAAACTGCAATAATTACCTTGCAGGGTTAACTCCACCTCTAGTGGCTGTCTACTAGACAGCCACTAGAGGTCACTTCCTGCTCTATAGCACAGGAAACCTGTGCTAGAGTGTCGCTGGACGTCCTCACGCTGTGTGAGGACCTCCAGCGTCGCTCAAATCCCCATAGGAAAGCATTGAAATTCGTTTTCAATGCTTTCCTATGGGGAGATGTAATGCCGCGCATGCGCATTAGGTCTCCTCGGCCGGTGGATCAGTCTTGCCAACGGAAGAACAGGGAGGAGCGTCGCGGAGGAGTAGACAGCGGCGAGGGACATCGCCGCTGCCTCAGGTAAGTGACTGAAGGGGTTTTCCCCCCTTCAGTAACCGGGGATTGGTGGGTGGGAGGGAGAGGGACCCTCCAGTGCCAGGAAAACGGATCGTTTTCCTGGCACTGGAGTTTCCCTTTAATCTTCTTTGTACAGTGATTATGATTTGGGCACAGGGCAATATGGAAGACCCGGCAGTTACACACATAAGTGATATCAACAATATTGTTGCGGATGACCTCAGCACAGCAAAATGATCAAAGACAGAATGATCCCTTCAGCCAAAGATTTTCTCAATTCTAAAAATTCTGAACTCCAGAACAGACCTGATGGCCAGAAGAGAGAGCAGAAAAATTCCTGTAGAAGGAATTCCTAGCAGAAGGGATTGTCCTTACTTTCTAGACGGAATAGCTGTCAGATTGGATTTTAAACTGGCATGTGTGTTTACTCCAGTGAGCCTTACTACAAGAGTCATTCAGAAGATCAGAACAGTCAAGGCCTTAGTTCTGGCAATCATTCCGTACTGGCTAAACCGAAGCTAGTTTTCGGAATTACGAATGATGGCTTTAATGTACTTGGAACTTCCAGTTTCGACTCTGCTGCTAGAACTACCTCTAGAAACCATCCGAATGTTAAAATTAAAGGCATGACTGCTGCAAGGTTGATTCTGCAAAATCATCATATTCAGAAGAACTGATTTAATCTACTTGGCTCTACCAGGAAATCTGTCAAAAATCTATCTGAGAATTGAGGCAGTGTTTTTTTTTTTTTTTTTTTTTATTGGTGCCAAGTGGTTGAGGGACTTCTATGGTCAAATAACAGACCTGCTCTAATTTTGACATGTCTATTTGCTTACTTTCTAGGGAAACTATCTTGCAATGTGGTACTCTCTGTGCTGCCATAGTGAACAGCTTAACACATTTGGTTCTAAACCTAATTCTACCCCGTCTCTGACTTCCGTACTTGGGGTCTAGCCTTGCTGGTACCTTAGATTCATGATGGTCTTTGCTGTCATCAGGTGTTAAAGCACTTCATTGCATGTTGTCATCATGTGCTTAAGGGGTTTTAAGACTGTGAGTAAGAGAACTTCACATTAGGTGGATGAGACCTGAAAATTAAAGATAACACAAGACTAAAATTATTCAAATGTTGGTGTTCTCAGAACTTTTTGTCATCAAAAAGGAGGCATCATACTCATGATAGTTGGGAATATGTATTATTTTCTTTGCAAATGTACTTGCCTATTATGTGACATTCTCAAAATGATTCCACCTTTTAATACACTGCTGCATTTTCCCAGGATGGTGCATGCCTTTATACAACAATGGGTGAAAACGGTAGCCCCATCAGTGTAATTCTGGTAAGTTCAGGAAGTAGAGGCAATAAGTTGCTTTTCCGATATCCATTCCAGAGAGATCCAGAACCATGCTCATCAAAGACAGGTAAATAAACATGAAATATATTTTTATCATTTTGATCCAATTGTTGAACAAAAAACCTTCTTTCACCTACCTGATTTCAGTGGCAAGGTTACAAGGCACTGGATCGGACACCAACTCACGCAACATTATGGCCATCTGGGAACCTCATGCGCTGTGTGTGTCTTATCCCTTACCCATAGGAAAATACTGATTCAATGTTTTACATTGCAGTGTTAAGGGACAGGGACACTGCACCAAGAGTGCATATAGTGGCCCAGCAACTTGTAAAGTCTCTGACTTTGCAGAAGTGATAGGCTGAGAGCTTCACTATCTCCCGTTCATTATACGAAGTGGAGAAAAAAAAAGTTATGTACATTTTGGCTAAAAATAAAAAAAATCTTATGTCACCAAGGAGGCGAATCGGGGGCATTGCCAGCACCGGCAGACCCGCGTGACACTGGATATAAAGGGGCTAAGGTGGGAGGGGGAAGGGGACGGGTGCAAGTGGTCATGTTTGTGACCCTGACCCTATAATGTTCCATTAAATATCATGTACTCCTCAGAAAAGGTGGTTCCTACTTGTTTTTTTTCTTATGTATTACTAAGGTGAATTTCAATAATTCAAAATTATTTCAAAAATAAAAACAAAGGGGAAAAAGGACACCAAATCATTAATGTAAAATCAAAACCTGCAAAGTGACAATTCATCCTGACTTCCTGGACATTCAGAATTCCACAGAGAAAACTATTGAATAACAGCAGCATATGCAATGCAAATATTCCATTTTCTTTCTTTTTTTTTTTCCTTCCTTCTTATTTATATATTACTGCAGTGTTATCTCTGTTGCTTATTGCTCGTGTCTTCTGGTATGCCCTACAAACTGAGCACCAAAACTTGCTTTTGTTTGTTGGATGCTGAATGTGCCTGAAAGTATTTGCTCTAAGTTTAGAATGAGTTAAAGCCAAAGGCAACTGAGAGTACAATCTAGTGCTTTTTTTTCCCCCAAGGGAATTCCTTTTGCTATTTTAACCTAGAAATTAAAGTTGTACGCAAATATATTAAAATAGTAATAATATACCAAATGTGTAAAAAAATGAGAAGCTGGTTTTAAAGGGATACTGTAGTGCCAGGAATACAAAAGTCTGTTTTTGATTCAGGAAGGCTTCTAGTGGCTGTCTGGTACAGCCACTGAGGGCAGACTTAGAGCTGCAATGTAAACATTGCATTTCTCTGGAACATTGCAGCACTAGGTACAAAAGGGACAAAACACAGAGACCACAGAATTAATGAATCAATGAATGAGAAGTGGTCTGGGTGCTTATAGTGTCCCTTTTAAAGCCTTGCACAAATAAACAGATACTGTTCCCATTGTCTCCAATGTAACTATTTTCAGTAACAATTTTATCTCTTCCCATCTTACTACTTTTTCCCCTTTGCATAGCTGCTCACTGTTTCTTTTTGCACAATATTACTTCAGCCCTGAAGCCAATCACTGCACCCTAATAAAAGCAGCATTAATCCAAAGTGTTGATTGATATCGTGTTAGCGCTATATCAGAGGAGTCCACAATTATGTGCTGGGCATCCTAGAAGTAATCGTGGGGAAAAATAACCACTTATTGCATTGAAATGTCGGTTAGTTATATACAAAACCTAAATATTTTCCACAATTATTTGGTCAATATGCGTTCTTCCTCAAACAAATGTATAATATTGTCCTAGTGTCCTTTCGTATTGGAGGGGTTAATCTCACCACATCAGTAAAATCCACAGCCATGGGATACTATATATATATATATATATATATATATATATATATCGCAACAGATGGGACCTTAAAAAGATACACAAAAGATCCTCATAGTGCAACACTGTTTTAATTATTAAAATAGTTTAACCCCTCCCCCCCCCAAAGGGAACCCTTATATAGACAAATGGTGGTACTTGTTGCCAAGACACCACAAACAAGCATGGGTTTATATGAATGGAATAGATGTTACCGCCCGTCCTTATGATCCTCTCGGTCAGACGTAAATCTCCCTGCTCTGCAGCTGACAGTTGCTTTTGGAGAGATGCCAACTATCCGTACCAGTATCGGCAATCCCTTCGTATTCACCTTTTTCAAACAGAAGCCGTAAGCACTTCAACGTGTTTCGCCCTAATAACCCAGGATTTTTTAAGATAGTGCGTGGCTCCATAAGTCAGTCTTATATAGGTTCACATTAGTCCATTTTTTTTTTTTTAATTCTTTATTTTTGTAGTGCTTAGAATTACAAACGCGTGTATTGCCACGACAGCAGATACAGGCCGATGATATAACAAAGAATATACAGTTCCATGGCATTCATTGACAGCACAATTTTTTTTTTTAAAGAAAACAGGAACAGGCTAGGTGTAGATGTCTATAACATTAGTTTCAATCAAGCTAGTGGCTACGGACGGTAGGATAGACATTTTGAGTAACATCAAGAATGTATAAAGGTTAACATATGATATACAGGCTTAGGTAATTCGCTGCATTGTAGGGTACATTACATTAGTCTCGATTAGAGTCCTGCATAGCAGGTTGATCCCAGTGCCTATGTTTACGTGGTTAGAGTGTCACAGCATATGCTAAACAGGCTAGTCTGACCATCTATTGCTGCCTACCATGTTAAGTAATCACAAGAATGCTAAGGTCAACGTTTGAGGTACATGTTGGGCAGGTTCAATGTTAATATTTCTATATGAGCAGGTGTAGCAATCCCTGCGCTTATAATGCATGCTAGGTACATGAAATGGGAAACGTGTAGAAGGAACAGGCTACGGCATGTTCTAAAGCAGGCACGGTATTGAGAGTAAGTTAGTGACGTTCGCTTACTGGGTATGTTAGTATGCTTAGGGATCCAGAGACATGCCACTGTCCGAAGATATGCTGGGCTAATCTGCTAATATGCTGAGCTAATATGCTGAGCTAATATGCTGAGCTAACATGCTTGTGGCAAACCTAGCCACTTCTGAACTATATTCATTACAGGTTGTCCGTAGGCTGACTGCATATTGTGTACCGTTAAATGTATATGTGTTGTATTATGGCCGTTCGCATGCTGGCAGCCGTCCGCTGCCAGCATACAAAGCATTAGTACGACGAAACACGGCTATCCTGGCCGTTCGCCGTACGAATGCGGGCTCCCCAGGTCGACCACAAATTCACAGGTCGTGTGGCACCAATTAACCGATTGTAACATTGTTGCAATCGGTAATTAAGGGCTCTCCTAGGTGGCCGTCGTTCCGCTACCGACCATGCGGCGGTCGGCCATCTTGGATCCTTTGTCTCTGCAGCGGTGTTCGGTCGTCGAGAGCCTGGAACTGAAAACGGCTACTCAATGATCCGAACACCGCTGGACTTCCAGAGCGTTCGGGAGTTCCGCGTTCGGTACATTATGTTCCCCATACTTATTCGGTACTTTTAAACTAACTTCAATGTTTAAATGTATTTTGTGCGGCGTTCGGTTAATTCAGCTGGGATCAGAGCGGTATTCTCACAAAGTATGCGCTTCGACCCAGCTATCTACCGAACGTTCGGTTACTCCAAAGTACCGAATATTGTGTGAAATATGTATTTTAAAGTAAAATGTCAGTTTTGCTGCACGAGGGGATAATCCACTTAATCGTCCATTTTAGTGGGAGTATCCTTCTCGTGCAGCAATACCTGCTGGGAAAGTCACATTGCATGATGGGAGAAATCCCCTGGATTTACTGTATGGAAACCCCTTGCATGGGGAACTGTATAAATATGCCAGCTGTGAATAAAGCCAGTGAGTTGACTCCCAAACTGTGTTTCGTCCGGTTATTGGGAGGGTTGGGGATATTGCCGTGCTTTCTACTCTGACTGTGGATTTCCTGAAGATACCAACGGATATCGTGTACTAATATACTGCATTCCGTTACAATGCTAATCCTAGTATAACAGCTTTAATCATAATAACACGATAGTGACAGACAATATTATGTTCAATAGGAACACATAGTGCGAGGTGGGTGTCCGGGTTGTGGGTCGTTGCCAGCGGTGATAATGTCCCTTTAAGTGGGCCCCTTCAGCCTATGCCCACCTGGTGAACCGACCTCTCCAGCTTGGGGTTGAGCAGGAACCCTGTGCTTACAGGTAGAGTATTAGTGCACCCTAGTGTATTCAGAGGCATCAGCAGCCGGGGATGAGTCTTGTCCCTGTAGGTGCTAGTCAGCCGTGTTTTCTCCGGTCCTGGTTGTGGTAAGGAGTTGTTTCTTACCAGGTGTGTACCCGGTGGACGAGTGTCTCTGCCCTTCAGGTCCGTTCCAATGGGGCTGGCTGTGCGGTTGGCGGATGATGTCGGCAGGGGTTTAGTTTGGCGGTGGAGCCCTAGAGGTTGCGGTCTGTTGGGGCCCCCCTTTGTGATGGGCGGTCTGCAAGAGTCTCTCACCTTTTTCTGTGATGCCTGTGCCCGGCTTTTGTGTGGCAGATTCATGCTGGGTGCCCCCGGTCTTCGCTTTATCCACCTGGTCTCCGTGTTTTTTTTCCGCTTGCGCGGTGGTTGGGGTGAGTGGTGGTTGTGCTGACGGGGGTGACCCTTCTGAGTGGTTAGGGGTGTGCGTCGGTTCGTTGCCGGTGAGGCAGGCACCCTTACAGGACGTGGGCACCCAGCCTCGATTCGGTCCCAGAAGCGCTGGCAGATTGCGTCGAACTTGGCCTTGAATGCCGCCGCCCAGTCCTCTTCTCTCTGTTGTTGCAGAGGGACCGCTCTGTCGGCGGCCATCTTGGCCAGGCCAGGCCTCGTGGTGCTGTCATGGCGGCATGGCCCGGCTCTGTGTCCCAGAGGTATGTTTCCTATGCTGGAGGACCGGGATGACCCCCACCGGTCCGGGGGGGGGGGGGCAAGGGTCCTTTCGCAGTGAAGCCCTCAGTCTTGGCGGGGGGAGAGCGGCCGTCTCTCCTGCTCCCGCCTGCTGACTAGGCCTCCTATGGTCGTCGGGCATAAAAGTCTCGTTTCGCCGCTTGAAGGGTAACATTCTGTTCCTCTCGGCATTCCCCATCGTTTGCTGGCTCTGTCGGCCCGCTTAAGTCACGCTTGGGTCGGGGAAACCGGTTAAACAGCGGAGTCATGCAGGAGCCCACAAGGATGTCGACCGCTCGGCTCTGCGGTCAGGCCCCGCCCCTCACATTAGTCCATTTTTAAAGTGCCAGGTTATAAAAAACGATTTTTCTCTCCAGTAAAAGTGCTCCTGTTTCTTTTGTATATCATAAAATTAGTAAATATTTTCCATAAAAAAATATATATATGCAAGTACTTTGTAGATGTAAACATATAAGAGCATCATTATTCGTATAAGAAACATATTCATTTTAAACTTCATATCAGTGTAAATATAGACTTGGCAAAAACAAATTAGTAATATACTTTAAAGACTCCGTACATATATATAAAAAAAAAACCACATGCACAAACTAAAATATTGTGTGCCTATATAGATCTTAGATATAATTAATGTGTTGTGTCCCTCCACAAGTTAATATCTACACCTCATTATGTCTAATAGTAGTATGTTAATATTTAAATAACATTAGATATATTCTTAAAAGAATAATGATATGTTTAACATATATTTAAAAAAAAAAAAAAAATAGAGAGCCTATATTTATCTCCATTATCGGATATCTGCCAGTTCTAATTCAGCATTCATCCCTGTAGGCATCCGTTTTTAGCCTAAAAATCCATAACATTTCTTGGTACAGTAATTTTTTAACCAATTCACCACCTCTCCATGGGATAGTAACCCTTTTAATCCCACAGTAACTCAAACACCCTTGTTTAGATACAGAGTGTTTTTCAAACCTTCTTTTAATATTGTATACATGTTAATTCAACCTTACTATTAACAGCCTTTTAGTTTGCCCCACGTACTGTAGCCCACAGGGGCAACTTAGTAGGTAAATAATTAGTTTCGAGTGACATGTAATGCATTCCTTTATGTCAAATTTCTCTTTAGTTACGAAAGAATAAAAACTAGAGATTCTTCCATAGGAAGGACCTGTTATTTTGCATACATTAGAGCTACCACGGATACATTAGAGCTACTTAAAAAAAAAAAAAAAAAAAAAAAAAAAAAACCTTTTTGTGAATTTAAAAAGTGTGTCTCTGGTTTTTGTGGTCTAAAACTCTGAACTAATTTAGTTTTAATTGTGGGGGCACCTCTAAAAACTATTTTTGGTTTATCTGGTAAAAGTGCCGATAAATGGAGATCCTGTTTCAAGAGATGCCAATGTTGGTTTATACTTTTCTTTACAAGTTTTGATTGACTACTATAATTAAAAATAATTGGACAATTAAATGAATTCCCATCTGGAACTGCATTTTTTTGTTGGATTTAAAAGTATATTTCTATCTAGAGCAGTGTTTCCCAACCCAGTCCTCAAGGCACACCTACCAGTCCAGGATTTAGGGGTGGGGTGGCCCAGTTGTGTCTAAGGTGTTTTTTCTTTTTTTTCTAAAAACACCTTAGACAAAACTGGGTAATCCTTAAATCCTGGACTGGTAGGTGTGCCTTGAGGACTGGGTTGGGAAACACTGATCTAGAGCATGTACCCTTGTAATAGAGTCCTCTAAAAGATCTATATTATATATTTTTTTTTTATCTACAAACTGTTTTACTTTTTCTAGTTGTTGTTTACATACCACGTGTTCTGTACAGTTTCTTTTAATTTGTTTAAACTGTCCATAAGGTACATTCGTAAGCCATGGTGGGTAGTGACAACTAGAACTCAAAATAAAACTGTTAATATCAACCAATTTAAAAAAAAAGTTTTGGATTTCAGCATTTTCTCCTCCACATACAGAACTAGATCTAAACATTCAACCTTATTTTGACAGTGTTGAGATGTAAAGGACAACTATTTATTCATATATTTCAAAAAGTACAGCAATTCTTGCTCCTCCCCTTCCCATATAAAGAAGCAATCGTCAATGTAACGTTTATAGAGGACTAGGTTCGCAACCTAAGGATGACCTGTCCATATAGATCAATCTTCCCAATAGGATATAAAAAGGTTTGCATAACTGGGTGCGAACCTAGTCCCCATAGCCGTACCTGTCACCTGTAGGTACACCTAGTTTCCATGCCAGAAAAAAATTATGGCTAAGGATAAAGCTTATACATTCTATTATAAATTCTACCTGTTCCATCTGTAGATTGTGATCTTTATATAAAATGTATCTAATCGCTTTTAATCCCATAGTGTTGGATCACTGTATAGCGTGGCGTCACGTCACAAGTGACCAGCAAGTAATTGTCTTTCCATGTTATTCCTTCTATTAATTTGAGTAGTTCACTACTGTCTCTTAGATAAGATTTTGTACATTTAACAATGTATTGGGATAAGTTTGAAGTTAAAGATCCAATCCCTGAAATGATTGGTCTTCCTGGGGGTTCTAACAAATTTTTATGGATCTTGGGGAGGAAATAGGACCGGTTTTCTGGGGTGCAGGTTTATAACAAAATCTTATTTTTTTTTTTTTTTTTTTTTTTTATTCAAAATTCCCAATGACTTTCCCCTATCTAGAAGAGTAGTTAAACTGGTTTTAAACTCTGGGGTGGGATCTTTTTTAGTACTGAATAAGTTGTATCATCTTTAAAGATTCTTTTTCATAATATTCAACCGTCATGATCACAATTCCCTCGCCCTTGTCAGCAGGTTTAATTACTATGTCCTTGTTTTAACCTAGTTCATTTAAAGGACCACTTCAGCTTAAAGGAACACTATAGTCACCTAAATTACTTTAGTTAAATAAAGCAGTTTTAGTGTATAGATCCTTCCCCTGCAATTTCACTGCTCAATTCTCTGTCATTTAGGAGTTAAATCACTTTGTTTCTGTTTATGCAGCCCTAGCCACACCTCCCCTGGCTACGATTGACAGAGCCTGCATGAAAAAAAAAACAGGTTTCACTTTCAAACAGAATTTACCTTAAATAATTGTATCTCAATCTCTAAATTGAACTTTAATCACATACAGGAGGGCCTAGCAAGCTATTAACATAGCAGGGGATAAGCAAATCTGAATTAAACAGAACTTGCAATAAAGAAAGCCTAAATAGGGCTCTCTTTAAAGGAAGTGTTTATGGAAGGCTGTGCAAGTCACATGCAGGGAGGTGTGACTAGGGTTCATAAACAAAGGGATTGAACTCCTAAATGGCAGAGGATTGAGCAGTGAGGCTGCAGGGGCATGTTCTATACACCAAAACTGCTTCATTAAGCTAAAGTTGTTCAGGTGACTACAGTGTCCCTTTAATGAAGTGGTCTGGGTGCCAGGTCCAGCTAGGTTTAACCCTTCTTGCTGTAAACAACTGCTATGTTTACCTATGGGTTATTCCAGCCTCTAGTGGCTGTCTTATTGACCGCCGCTAGAGGTGCTTCCGCGCTTCTCACTGTGATTTTCATTGAGAATGCTCTCCTATGAGACTGGCTGAATGCGCGCGCGCGGCTCTTGCCGCGCATGCGCATTCAGCCGGGGATGGAAGTAGAGGGAGGAGAGTCCCAGCGCCGAGGGAGCGCGGCGCTGGAAAAAAAGGGTAAGGGATTAACCCCTTCCTCCCACTTTAGTGCCACTGGAGTCGGACCCTGAGGATGGGGGCACCCTCAGGGCACTATAGTGCCAGGAAAACGAGTCTGTTTTCTTGGCACTATAGTGGTCCTTTAATGCCCTTTTTTCTTGTATGGTTAAGTTGTGGTATTGTGGTGGAATCTCGGTAAAAATAAATTTAGTAGGCCGAGATTACCACGTGGCATGTGTACGTGCATATACTGGTGTATTGGTCGGTTGGTTGCACGTGGCAAAGATACAATCAGTAGTGTACGGAGCATGTGCGAGAATACCGGATGTAGTATTCCCCTCCTCCATTGTGCTGGGCAAGCCATGCGGTCGAACAGGAAGTTAGTTCTTATTTGTTTTGATTGGTTAAGAGAGTGTGTGGGTGGAGCTTATTATGGGAGGAGTTACATGCCTATATAAGGAGCCTACACTATTGTCCGGGGCTCAGAACTTGTTGTATTTTGGTGACATTAGTCCCTCTGAGTCCCGATCGGTGAACCGAATAAAGAATCTCTTCATTCCTGAAGAAACCTGTGTCCATCTCTCTGTGCTTGGCTTCCGTCAGTTTCTCCGGTATCATTTGGTGCATTGGCCGGGAAGCTCATCGTTCAACGGTAGCTGAGAAGCAGAGGCGTGAGACGGTCTACCTTTGCCCACGTTCTCTACGGCTGCACCCCTGAACTTCTGCGTGGACCTCCCTTTGTCTCGGCGCCACTGGTCTGTTGTCCAGGAGATCATCAGCCTCTACGTGGTAAGTGTTGGGGTGTCCCCGTCGATGAGTGTGAACTCAGATTCAGGAACGAGGAGGTAAGACGACCGCTGTTTTAGACGGCGGACCCACTAGGGGTATTGGATACCGATTGTGCGGTAGGCCCATAAGGGGTTATTTGGAATCTGCCCCCTCCAGTGGAGGGAAGGAGCGAAGGCGCACCGATCAATTGAACGCTCTTTAGTAAGACCGTTTGATTTGGTTTGGAGTCAGGCGGGGTTCTGTGTAAATAGCCCTAGCCGGACACCGGTGTCTTGTCTAGACTAGCGTTCTAGGGTGTATATTTTGTTCGCTAGGTCGGAGGGACCGGGAGACTAAGCGGCATCTGTGTAAATTCGGTCCGCTAGATCTCAACCTATCTTGGCTAAGTGGGAAGGCGTGTAAATTTGGAACCCACTAGATTTTTGATAGAGTAGATAGACTAAAAGGGTGCTGTTGTAAATTCCGCCCTCTAGTTCGCTATATGTGGTGCTTGGGCAGTGTGGCTAACCAAAACGGATGTAGATAGTTTTAGGTAGTCCATCAAGGTACTGGCCAATAGATTAGTTGGGAATTGTATGTGTTAAAGATTGTTTTAGTAGCGTGTATATCTTGCTAGATAGCGTGAGCTCTGCTGTCTAGCGAGAGTGTGAATAGTGTGTAATTGTATTATAGCGCACGGTACCATAACCATGTATAATTACTGACACTGTAAATAAGTACCAATAATTGTCGTCTATATTGCATGTCTAACACCATAACCACTACTAATTGTACTGTGACTTTAAATTGTACTTTAACCTATGCTAACCGTACTGTAACTACTGTTTGTAAAGACGATGTTACTGGGGTATGTTAGACGGGTAATTCAAATATAGGGAATTATAGCGTGGGTGACTGTATAGTTTCGCCAAAGGGCACAGTATTAGTTACTTAGTGACTGGTGTAACAGCTGTGTGTGTACGGGAATTCCCTGAGTGTTTTGTTGTGTGCGTTTCACTTAGTAACTGTACGACGTGGTGCTGTTGCCGAGGGAACGGGTGTGACCGTTGATAGTGTTTGTATAGTATCTGTTGGAAACGACGCTCCATTGTTAAGTATGGGCGCGTCAGATTAGATGATTTTGGATCCCTTAGGATGTATGATAAAGAATTTTAAAAAGGGATACACTAAATGTGATTTTGGGGTAAAAATGTTTCCAGCACGTCTGATTACATTGTGTAGTAGGGAATGGCCTACTTTGGTTGCTGCATGGCCGCCACGTGGCAGTTTGGATCCTAATCTGGTACAGCGTGTACACGTGGCTGTATCAGGTAGGCCTGAACTTTACGGCCAGTTTCCATTTATTGATTGTTGGAGGCAGGCCGTAAATGACTTGCCAAAATGGATCCGAGTATGCCACGAGGAGCAATGTCGCCTCATGGTTGCCAGGACTCGCTTGTCCACTAGGGCCCATTTTGGACACGCCCCCTGAGTCTGAGATCCTTATGCCGCCCCCTTACTCCTCCTCCACAGGAAGAGGAAGAGGAGGTGCTGCTGGAAACACTCCACCCCTTGCCCCATTGTCCCCACCTATTTCCTCCTCCAGCTCAGAATCCAGCCCCCTTGTTTCAAAACCTCCCCTTCCGGTACCTACTTCCGTTAACCCCACATATCCTGATTTGGCGCCATATCTAGCTTCCGGTCAGGCTCCCCCTAGCCCGGCCCGGAATATTTTATTCACCAACCTTCCCCATAGTAAAGCTTCCCCATCCCCATGCCTTACTACCCCTCGACTGGAACCCCTAACTGACGCACCTCAACGAAGCCCCATACTAACCCGACAACTGACCGGTACCCTCCAACCCCGACATTATCAAATGCCACTTCGATTGACTCCTGGTTCGACACACCTTAACGATGACGGCCAGATACAATACGCTGACCCAGTCTTTGTCTATGTCCCTTTCACAACTACCGATCTCTTTAATTGGAAGAACCATAACTCCTCTTACACCGAAAAGCCTCAAGCCATGACGGACTTGTTTACCTCGATAGTCCAGACACACAATCCCACTTGGGCTGATTGCCAGCAATTATTAATGACATTATATAATAACGAGGAAAGGACTAGGATAAATCAAGCGGCAATTATAGCGCTGGAAGAAGAGGCCCGTGCACGAAATCAAGCCAACCCAGCAGCATGGGCCGCAACTCATTATCCGAATACCGATCCAGAGTGGAATGTCAATGGCGCAGACATGGTTCATTTAAAAGCTTATAGAGACGCTATTATTGCTGGCATGAAAGCCGGAGGGAAAAAAGCGATTAATATGTCGAAGACGGCTGAGGTGTTACAGAAAAGTGATGAATCGCCCAGTGTCTTTTATGACCGATTATTGGAGGCATACCGCTTGTATACCCCCTTTAATCCGGAGGCCCTTGAGAATTCCCGGATGGTTAACTCTGCCTTTGTCAGCCAAGCCTATGGAGATATAAAGCGCAAGCTACAAAAGTTAGAAGGGTTTGTAGGGATGTCCATAACCCAACTAATGGAGGTAGCGAATAAAGTGCATATGAACAGGGAAACAGAGACGAAGAAAGAGGAAGAGCGCAAGATGCGTAAAAAGGCAGATATGCTAGCGGTTGCGATCGCAGGCGTAGACAGAAGGGAAAAGGAAGTATATAGGGGAACGGATAGAAGCGATAGTAAGTTGAATGGGGAACCCCTGAGTAGGAATCAGTGCGCATACTGTAGGGAAGAAAGGCATTGGAGAAGTGAGTGTCCGCGAAGGGAACAGTATGAGAGAGTCAGACCCAGGGCAGGATATGGTAATTATAGAGGCAGAGCGAGAGGTAGAGGAGGTCCCGGAGGGAGTAATGGTAGCAATAGAGGAAGTGTTAGAGAAGACAGGTATTATCCAGCAGCGCAGAGATCCCGCGATAGAGAAGATAGGGACTTTGTAGGATTGGCTGACACGGTCATGGAGGACTATTGATACCGACCGGGCTCCATCCCCCTTGGCCGAGCGGAGCCTATGGTCGATGTAACAATAGGGGGAAAAAGGAGTGCATTCATGATCGATACTGGTGCTGAACATTCGGTGGTGACTGACCTAGTTGCTCCTCCATCTGGCAGAACTATCACCGTAATAGGAGCAACTGGAAGAAGTGCTGCAAAACCGGTTCTTAAAAGTCGACTCTGTACATTGGGAGGCCACATAGTGAAACATCAATTCCTTTATATGCCTGAATGTCCAGTCCAACTGCTAGGACGTGATTTGCTGTCGAAACTACAAGCGCAGATAACGTTTCTACCAAATGGAACAACATCTTTAAAGTTTAATGGACCTTCAGGTATAATGACATTATCTGTACCAAAGGAAGAAGTGTGGCGACTTTATACAGCGTTGACTAACCAAAACCCTAAAAGTGATGAATCCTTGTTCAATATACCAGGAGTTTGGGCAGAGAACAACCCACCAGGACTTGCTCGCAATATTCCACCAATTCGAATCGAACTGAAACTTGGGGTCTATCCAGTGAGCTTACGGCAATATCATATCCCACAAAAGTCCAAGAAGAATATACAATCGTATCTGGATAAGTTCATACGGTATGGTATCCTAAAATTCTGTACTTCCCCCTGGAACACCCCATTGCTGCCTGTTCAAAAGCCCGGTACAGATGAGTATCGCCCTGTGCAGGACTTGAGAGCAGTCAATGATGCGGTCGTAAGTATACATCCAGTTGTGCCCAATCCATATAACCTGCTTGCTTTAATTCCGGGCGGGGCTACCTATTTTACAGTCTTAGACCTCAATGATGCCTTCTTTTGCCTTCGAATTGCTGCAGAAAGTCAGTGTATCTTCGCTTTCCAATGGGAAAATGCTGTAACGGGCTCGAAATGCCAGATGACTTGGACAAGACTGCCCCAAGGGTTTAAAAATTCACCTACCCTATTTGGATCAGCTTTAAGTCAAGACTTACTGGATTTCGAGTCCATCCCAGGAGAGTGTGTACTATTACAATATGTAGATGATTTGTTGATAGCCGCAGTTACAAGAGAAATATGTCAGCAAGCAACACATGATCTACTACACATTCTCTGGGAGGCAGGATACAAGGTGTCCAGGAAGAAAACTCAGTTGTGTCAGCCAACTGTCAAGTATCTGGGATTCCATATCTCTGAAGGTCAAAGAATAATGGGGCCAGAGAGAAAAGAAGCTGTATGCCAAATACCAATACCCAAGAATAGAAGACAAGTGCGGGAGTTCTTGGGGGCAGCAGGCTTCTGTAGGATATGGATTCCCAGTTATGCGATATTGGCGAAACCTCTTTATGCAGCTATAAAAGGTACAGAACACGATCCCTTCCTATGGACCCCTGAACAGCAAAAGGCATTTGAAGATGTGAAGAAGGCTTTGATTAGTGCCCCAGCATTAGGTCTACCTGATCACACACGTCCATTCTACTTATATGTACACGAGCAGGGAAGAATGGCTGTGGGAGTATTAACACAGTACTTGGGATCATGGCAAAGACCTGTTGCATATATGTCCAAACAACTGGATGCAGTGGCCAGTGGTCTTCCACCTTGTCTAAGAGCCGTAGCTGCCGCCGCCCTGGGTCAAGAACTCTATGTGCGAGTCCCGCACACAGTACAAACGTTGCTAGACTATAAATGCAATCTATGGTTTAGTAACAGCCGCATGACTAAGTATCAAGCTATGTTGTGTGAAAACCCAAGAGTGCATTTAGAGACTGTCAATACCTTAAATCCAGCTACCCTTTTGCCGCAACCTACTGAAAGTCAACACGATTGCCTGGAGGTGATGGATGAAGTATTTTCAAGTAGACCAGATCTTCGTGACTTTCCCATCCAGAACCCTGATGTCCAGTACTATATGGACGGCAGTAGTTATGTGAAAGAAGGGATTCGCTATGCAGGATATGCAGTAACAACTATAGACAAGGTGATAGAAGCTCGGCCACTGTCAAAAGGAACATCGGCACAGAAGGCAGAACTAATTGCACTAACACGAGCGTTACAATTGGCTGAAGGTTTAAGAGTGAACATCTACACGGACTCCAAGTATGCGTTTTTAACCACTCATGCTCACGGAGCTTTGTATAAAGAAAGAGGACTATTGAATTCAGAGGGTAAAGAAATCAAGTACGCAGCTGAGATATTACAACTACTGGAAGCCGTATGGGAACCGAAAGAATTTGGTATTATACATTGTCGGGCGCATCTGAAAGGAGATGGTGATGTAACCAAAGGAAACCGGATGGCAGATAATGCAGCTAAGCGTGCCGCTGAATCAGGAAGACAGGAATATGTGGAACATATAGCTGCTCTTATACCGACTCCACTGTCTCAATGGACTCCAGTTTATACAGCTCAAGAAGAAGAGTGGTTAAAGACTGAAACTGGAAAGTACCTGGAGAACAAATGGTATCAGTTAGAAGATGGAAGAATAGTCATTCCAGCATCACTAGCTGTAGAAATTGTCCAGAACTATCACAACGGGACACATTCTGGAAGAGAGAGTATGGAAGAATCTCTCAGAAAACATTTCTACATACCAAGATTGTCCAACTTGACTCAAGCCATTGTACGAAGATGTGTAATATGTGCTAAGAATAATGCAAGGCAAGGACCAGTAAACCACCGGGAGTCCAGTATATGAGGGGACTCCCTATGTCCGATCTTCAAATAGACTATACAGTAATGCCTAAATCCGGTGGACATCACTACCTACTAGTAGTTGTGTGCACCTATTCAGGCTGGGTAGAAGCATGTCCTACTCGTACAGAGAAAGCAGGAGAAGTTGTACGATTCCTGCTGCGAGAAATAATACCCCGATATGGACTACCATGCTCTATAGGATCGGATAATGGTCCAGCCTTTGTTCACCAGTGCCTACAACAACTGACTCATATGCTTGGTATTAAGTGGAAGCTTCATACGGCATATAGACCTCAGAGCTCTGGTAAAGTAGGTAGAATGAATAGAACTATAAAGAACCAGTTGGCAAAGATGTGTCAAGAAACTCGGCTTAAGTGGAATGTTCTTTTGCCTATAGCTCTGTTACGTATTCGTAGTACACCTACCAGAAGGATGGGTCTCTCACCTTTTGAAATCATGTATGGGTGTCCACCTCCCGTACTTGGTAACTTAAGGGGGGATTTGAGTCAGTTGGGAGAAGGAATTACTCGGCAGCAGGTTGTAGAGTTGGGTAAAACTATGGAGGAGGTACAGAAATGGGTACAAGATAGATTACCTGTGAATATGTATCCCCCTGTTCATAGCTATCATCCAGGAGATCAAGTGTGGATTAAAGAGTGGAACAGTATAACGTTAGGGCCTAAGTGGAGGGGTCCTTATGTTGTTCTTTTGTCTACCCCTACAGCAATAAAGGTGGCTGAAGTGACTCCGTGGATTCATCACTCCAGGGTTAAACCAGCAGCAGCAGGTTCTTGGCAAGCTACACCAGATCCAGAGAATCCCTGCAAGATCCGGTTAAAGCGCACGATTCAGTCGGAGTGACGAGGAGATATTGGGATTACAATTGTTTTTAAAGAGATTAGTAAGTGAGTGTTTTGACGGCCATAATAAAGCCTGACCACTCACCCACGTGTCATAGCCAGGGTGTCTCGAAGGGACCTCTGTGAAGAAGAGCAGAACTCCATTCCCTGCAGCCCTTACATCCTGGAAGCTGAGGTGCCATCGCACGGACGAAGACTGAGGATGAAGACGTCGAAAGAAGTGTTTTTGATATTGTGTATTTTTGTGTCTTTTTATATTCAGGAAGGTAGAGGTACTGACACTCCTAGCTGTGAGGTTTGCATTAAGACTAAATACTAAAACAGGTAATCATATTTCCCAGACCCTAATTTGGCATTCACAATATGAGTGTATATACAAGAATATAGTGTTTGCCATTTAGGAGTAGGAGAACCCAAGTGCTTCAATCCGGAGTATCAACCCCGTACAATTTGGTTGACCCTCAGGTATGGAGATCCACAGGGGATCCTAATAAATAAAACTGTATTAGAAACCATACATTCTTCAGGTGTCCTGCTATTTGATGCATGTAAAGCGATATCAAGTGGTAGAAAGCCGTGGAATGTATGTGGGGATCTTAAGTGGGAGAGAACGTATGGGTCTAACGATAAATATATTTGTCCCAGTAGTAAAAACAAGTATGTAAGTCCAAAATGCTCAGATAAGGATTATAATTATTGCCCATATTGGTCTTGTGTGGGGTGGGCAACTTGGGGACAGACAGCAGATAAGGATATGATTGTTACTAAGTTGCCTACCAAACCATATTGTAAGTCTATGGAATGTAACCCAGTCCATATACTTATAAATAATCCTGAACAATTTTTAGATAGGTTCGGTAACTTATTTGAGTTTCAGATATATGGGACGGGTTTAAATCCTGGGACAATATTATTTATAGGGATAGAGACCGATACCGTAGCATCCCAAACTCATCAGGTTTTCCATTATTTTTATGAAGAGATGAGTGTAGATAATAAGATCCCCCATAATGCTAAAAACCTGTTTATAGATTTAGCTGAAAGTATTGCTGGTAGTCTTAATGTGACCAACTGCTATGTATGTGGAGGTACTAACATGGGAGACCAATGGCCCTGGGAAGCAAAGGAGGTAATGTCCGGTTCTGAGGCAAATAATATCTTCACAAGCCGACTATCAAATGAGTGTTAGAAGTAAATCTGAGTGGCGATTAAAGACCTCCATCATAGGTTATGTTTGCATAGCAAGAAAGGGAATAAAATACATCTGTAGGAGAACTAACTTGTCTAGGGCAAAAAGCTTATGATGATAGTTCAAAGAATACAACCTGGTGGTCAGCTTCAAATGTCTCAGAACCACCCAACCCGTTTGCAAGATATGCCAATTTAAAGGACGTGTGGTTTGATTTATTTATTACATCTAGTTGGAAAGCCCCAGCAAATTTTTACTGGATCTGTGGTAAGAAGGCCTATTCGGAGTTACCACAGGACTGGGAAGGGGCATGTGTGTTGGGTATGCTCAAACCATCCTTCTTCTTGTTGCCTATTGAAACAGGTGAGACTTTGGGAGTTAAAGTATATGATGTGAATCATAGGAAGAAAAGGGACCCCCTAGAGAAACTGCCAAAACGTTTATGTGATCTAATGTTAAAGGAATATTGGCCAAATTAAAAATTCCTACCGTTTTTTTACCATTTTATTCTTTTTTCTTTTCTACATTCTTCTCCCTCCTCTACATCCCCTTTGAGAGGTCTTTTTGTCATTAACATTCTTTTTCTCTTGGCTTGGCTAATTGGTGATTTAGGAACATTTGTTTTAGTCCTAAAAAATCCTCCTCCTCTGTTAAAATTGTTTGGTTGATTCAGTCTCCCTTCCTCTTTAGAGTTCAGAATTGTGAACTTATTAGAAGTGAAGTTCTTTGCTACATGGGTAATAGGTTGTGATGTTGAAACCCCTGATTTTACAACTGGTGTATTTCTCCTTTTCTTATTGTTGACTATAGTCCAACCTTTTTCTTTAGGGGTCTTAGGTGAATTGTTTACTGTTGAATTGTGAATTGTTTGTGAATTTTTTTTCACTTAGTGATTGCGCTCCCTTAATTTTATACATTGTATACAATAGTCCAAAGTGATCTTTGCTGCTGTTGGATAAAAAAAAGTGACAAGTAATTGGTTTCTCTTTGACTGTGCTTAATCAGCTGTACACTAACCTTTACACTAATCCTATGTCAGAATTTAAAGTAATTGGTAAATGTTTTGTATATTTCTTTGGTTTTGCCCTTTTTTTTTTTTTTTTTTTTTTTTCCAAAGACAAATGTTTATGATTATGAAAACTTATGTTGCTGCACATTTTTTGTTAGATAATCCAAGAAGCTATTATGCTTTCAACAGTACTGGTGATAATGCAGAGGATCCAGATGGTGATTCAAGGTAAATAATGAAGTTCTTCAATTTTAGAAAATGAATGTTTATTGTAAAAATTTACATTTTATATAATCCTTAAGCAGAGGTCTGGTCACACAAAGTTTCATCATTAGCAGAGTTTATTAAGGAACAAGGTAAGCAAAATTTTGGCTCAATAATTGAGCCAAAACGTTATTTACCCTTGTCTTTAATATACTCTGCTAAGGTCGAGACTTTCTGTGCCAAGATCTATCTTTGCACATTGATCTGTTGAGATACTCCTCTCCAGTCTGGCAGCACCTGTGTTAAATAAATAGAAAAGTGTGTTAAGTCCCCTGGTGTTAAGCCGTTCTATCTGTTACCCCGTTAACGCCGTTACGGCGTAACGGCTTTGAGCCCCAGGAGGTGAGATTTACTTACCTCCGCCGCGATCCTCTTCTGGGGGGCTGCCCAGGCAGCCCTTCCACGGCAAATCAGGCCCCCGTGGACCAAGTGATCACTCTCAAAGAGCGATCACATGGCCCCCTATAGCTGGCTATGGATCTGCCAGCAGGGGGGCTGTCTAAAATATCAGAGAGTCCCCCTGCTGGTGGGAAAGTATAAAAAAATAAATTAAACAAGTGTAAAAATAAATTTAAAATATTTTTATATATATATACAGCCCTGGTATTGCACCCGTTTTTTTTGACAATTTTGGAATCCACTGGCAGCCTGAGTGCAAGGTATTGTACACTTTTTTCTATATATATATATATATATATATATATATATATATATATATATATATATATATTTGCGGTTATTTGTATTATATATAGATAGATATATATAGAATGTCATTCTAAGTGTATTTTGTTACCTATATATATATATTAATAACAAAATACAGTTAGAATGAAATTACATATGAATATATAATTTATATTAAATTTTGTTTCAATATGTTATTTATTTTATTATTTTATTTATTATTTTAATTATACGTATATATATATGTAGATCTATTATATATATAATATATATACATATTATATATATGTAACGTCATTCTAAGTGTATTTTAATGCTAATATATATATACTTATATTAATATTAAAATACACTTTGTATGACGTTACATATATATATATACATATATATATATATACACACACATATATTATATATATATATAGATAAATACATATAATTACATAAAAGATTACATTAGTATACACGTAGAATTTAAATACATATATATGTATATGTATTAAAATTCTACATGTATATTTACCGTATATACTCGAGTATAAGACGAGTTTTTCAGCACATTTTTTGTGCTGAAAAACTCCCACTCGTCTTATACTTGAGTGAGTGTCTGTATTATGTCAATTTTCATTGCCATAATACAGACTGGGGGAGAGGGGGGCTGGCAGAGCTGTAACTTACCTTCACAGCAGCTCCTGTCCGCTCCCTCACACTCCCCTTTTATTCACATATATATCTTTGTATATATTTCGCTCACTCTGTGGCTTCCTATTAGATTATCTCACCCATTTACACTCTCTCTGTCATTTATTCATTGCTTGTCACGTTTTTTTGTTTTTTGAGATTCCGATGTCACTTTTTTGCTTTTGGCCACGTCATTTTTTCATACACACACCACACCTTTCAGCTCTCACTCACCAGTCTATTTACTACTTCTTTGTTGCATTACACACTTCTCAACTCTCAGGCTATACATATTTCTGATCTTTTCTATTCCATCCTCCGTTTATTATTATACATCATCTTCATCGCTTGCTATCTCGCTCTGGAACCTCTTCCGTTATAAGATTAGCCAATGTATACACATTATATATCTAGTTAGAAATATCCAGTATCATTAGCAGTCTAATACTTGATCCATATCTCTTTAATTACTATTTCACATATCTGCTCAGTTGGGTATTCACGGATTGGTAACCTAGGTTACCTAGATACACTCACACGATTACTTCCGGTCGCACTCCTGTGACGTCATCAGTCACCGACAGGATCACTCCGGTTTTACTCATAATCACACACTGGCGTTCACACATGGCTTGGGGATACACAGCTTTTTCAGGTTAGTGATCATGCCTTTTATTGGTTTGGCTATATATTGTCACTGTCGGTTTCGGTGATACTTCAATTTTGATAGTTATGGCTCGCTTCAGGTATGATGTGGACCTTTACCGACAAAAGGTCACTCCGGGTCATTCTAAGCTTAGCGTGTCTTTATGCAATCTATAGCTATATACGGAGTAGACCCTTCCGTTCCCAAATTACTTATAAATACTGTTTTCCTTAACCATTCTAGATGATAATTTTGATTTATCACTAAAATAATTCAGTGTCTGAAGACCCAAAAAGGCACTGTAAAAATATTGTAATAAATGAAACAATGACTCAAATAAATATAAGATAAAAGTGTATTGGATGAATGTAACAGAATGCAAAAATAGTCAGTAAATAATTAATCTTACCAAAGTATTACAGCATATGTCCTTGTGTATGATGCTCTGCGTGCAAGTGAGAATGGAATAATGGTTGAATGACAACATCCTATCCTTTCTCCTTCAGTTAAATAGGCATTTTGTCCTCTATAAAGCAGCCCCCACCTGTGTGATTTTCCCAAAAAGGTTTTCTAACTTGTTACATGATGTAATGTATTGCATATCTAAGTTTGGGATATTCCCTAAATGGCTCGAGCTTGTAGTTAGCTTACGAAGTGTTTTTGTATACATTTAACTGACAGCACATGTGTTTGTGGAATATTCTCTAGAAGGCTCTTGCCTGTAATTAGCTTACGACGAGTTTTGTATACATTTGACTGACAGCACATGTGTTTGTTCTAATTTAACTTTAGCCTTGTGGAAATGTCATTGAAAGTGTAACGTTTTCAAATCTAAGCTAAGTTAAGAAGCCTATTTCAGTCAATAGTCATTCAGTCAGTATTTCATACAACCAAATGTACATTAGTATTAAATATATATATATACATATATATATATATCTATATATATATATGTATGCGCCACACCATATGATACACATATATATTGCAAACTGCACATTAAATAATGATCCATACTCCACAGTCACTGTTTCACTTGTTTTTATATCTTGATAAAGACCGTATGGTCGAAACGTCGATTGATTTTCTCACCGAATAAATACCTTTGAATAAGACCTCTGGAGTGCTCTTCCTATGTCCTGTGTGTATATATATATATATATATATATATATATATATATATATATATATATATATATATATATATAGATATATAGATATATAGATATATAGATATATAGATATATAGATATAGATATATAGATATATAGATATAGATATAGAGAGAGAGATATATAGATATAGAGAGAGAGATAGATATACCGTATATACTTGAGTATAAGACGAGTTTTTCAGCACATTTTTTGTGCTGAAAAACCACTCACTCGTCTTATACTCGAGTCAGTTGTCTGTATTATGGCAATTTTCATTGCCATAATACAGACAAGGACCAGGGGCTGTCAGGAAGCTGTAACTTACCTACAGCCCATCCACTGGACCACCAGGGAGTGAGAGCCCCCCTCCCTGGCCAGCTAACAAGCAGGGAGGGGGGACGAAAAAATAAATAAAAATAATAATCATAAAAAAAAAATAATAATAATAAAAAAAAATAATAACAACATTAAAAAAAATATATATCACAATAATAAGTAAATAATAATAATTAATAAAATGCCCACCCCCACCAATGCTCTGCACTCACACACACTGCATTCATACACACACTCATACACACACTGCACTGCATTCATTATATACACACACTGCATTCATACATTCATACATACACACATACACACACTGCATTCACACTGCACTCATACATGCACTGCATTCATTATATACACACTGCACTCATATACACACACTGCACTGCATTCATTATATACACACTGCATACACACTGCACTCATATACACACACTGCACTCCATTCATTATATACACACTGCACTCATACATACACACTGCATTCATGATATACACACTGCACTGCATTCATTATATACACACTGCATACACACTGCACTCATACACACACTGCACTGCATTCATTATACACACACTGCACTCATACACACACTGCACTCATATACACGCACTGCACTCCATTCATTATATACACACTGCATACACACACTGCATTCATACACACACACTGCATTCATTATATACACACACTGTAAATAAATATTAAATTAATATAATTTTTTTAGGATCTAATTTTATTTAGAAATTTACCAGTAGCTGCTGCATTTTCCACCCTAGTCTTATACTCGAGTCAATAAGTTTTCCCAGTTTTTTTGGGTAAAATTAGGGGCCTCGGCTTATATTCGGGTCGGCTTATACTCGAGTATATACGGTATGTATCTATCATATAGATATAGAGATATATATATATCTATCTATCATATAGATATAGATATATATATATATATATATATATATCATAGATATAGATATATCTATCATATAGATATATATAGATATATCTATCATATAGATATATAGATATCATATAGATATCTTATATACATAATGTCAATCTAAGTGTATTTTTATATTTATATGTATATTCATATAAAAATACACTTCTATTTAAATTACACACGTATATATACAATATATATAATAACGATATATATTGAGTATATATTATTATAAATAATGTTAATACAAAAAATAAAAAAGTAAAAATTATTTTTAGTTAAAAAAAATGATATATGTAATTTTATTCAGTGTTTTGATATTTATATATATTTATATCAAAATACACTTAGAATGTAATGATATATATATCTATGTATAAATAAATATAATACAAAATATACATATGTCCATATACATAATTACATAAATAATTTCATAAATATACACGGAGACGTCAAATATATAAATATGTATATATATATTAAAATTCTACTTGCATATTTATGTAATATTTTTACCTAATTAAGTAATTTTAATGATTTCAATTTGAGGGACATGCCTGACAACCCAGGTTGAAACTCCAGAGAATAATTTGCTAGCACTGTGTTTAACCCTGTAACTTTCTATGACACCCTAAAACCTGTACATGGGAGTACTGTTTTACTCGGGAGACTTCACGGAACACAAATATTAGTGTTTTGAAAACTGTAAAACCTATCACAGCGATGATATTGTCAGTGAAAGTGCAGTTTTTTTGAATTTTGTTTTGAATATTTTTATTGTTGTCACAATATAAACGCATATATCGAACTGAGTCTTAGTAAAGCAAATATTTGCCCACGCAGGGGCATAAGCATTGGTGAATAAATGTGTAAACAGTTTGTCGCTTACGCAGAAGCGAATTAGTCTTAGCCTTTATAACATGACATAACATTTTGGTTGAAATTGTCAACTGGTCTATGCACTCAGATTAGTTTTACGGCTGTGTGTTTTAGATTTTTGTATACTTATTGTTGCCGTAGCATATGTGCGTGTGGCCTCTTCGTGTACGAGTAAGCATGGGTTGCCCACGCAGGGGCGCATATATTCGGTGCATATGTCGTTGTGCATTACGTCGCCTACGCAGAGGCCAGCTGGTTCATGTTGGTGTAATACAGTTTGTTTATGTTTGGTCAGTTGTTCGCACTTGACCCTGTTAGTGCTTGTGGCGCACCATTGTCTTGTCTACTCTGGTGATCTTTGGCAGAGTGTATCTACCCAGTGCCTTTTCCTCTGAGGGGCATATTTAAAACTTTTTACCGTGTAATGTGTTGCTCCAGTGCATGTTTTGGTATGTTTCCCGTGCTGCTGAGTATCCATTGCCTTATGTCTCTTGTCGTGTTGTGGTCGTGTTTGGCTATACCCTAATCACGTTCGTTCTTGTATTAGGTGTAGTTTGTGTGTGTGTCTGGCTATGTTGCCCTACCTACGGCTATGAGTGTAT
This sequence comes from Pelobates fuscus, assembly GCF_036172605.1. Taxonomy (NCBI): domain Eukaryota; kingdom Metazoa; phylum Chordata; class Amphibia; order Anura; family Pelobatidae; genus Pelobates; species Pelobates fuscus. The sequence continues at coordinate 115,247,639 of NC_086324.1, read as the reverse complement.
TGGTAAGTTGTGTGCTCTGGGCGCTGCGGGACTCTAGATTCTGCTTCGTTATAGCTTGTTTGGATATCTGGTTGTCGTTGCGTGCTCTAGCCGAATTGATATCTCCGCCGCTAAGGGTGGCTGCTTCAGTCCTGGTTGGCAATCTATTGTGGTGCGTCTATCTGTGCGGCTGATTCGGTTCCCGTGTGCTGTTCCCTATTTGGCTAAGCCGAGGTCTTGTGCCTATTGGTGTTCGGTGAGTGGTGCCCGGTCCCGTATTCTGGTACCTCTCTTTGTTAGGTTCGACGGGCCGTAGTTGAGTGTGTGTGTGTGTGTGTGTGTATCGTTGTGAAGTGTTAGGTTTCTGTTCCCTGTGTGCTTTTTCCTCCCCTGGGCGGCTTACATTGGTGTCCCTCTCTGTGTCTCGGTAGTTCGTGTACGTACGTCGGGTGGGGGTCTTTCTGGCATTATGTGGGGTTGTGTCGTTCGTACGGTGTCTCCCATCCGCTGTGTTGAGCGGGGGTGTCCTGTTTAGCTCTCAGTCTAGATTTGCTTCCGTGTCCGTCTTGTGTGGTGCGTTCGCGGGTCTGGTCTGGTGTCAGTAGGGGGGGTAGGTAGTGTGGTTTGGGAGGGGGGGGGGGTTATGCGTGTCTCCATCCCCTGCTGCTGCCCCCCTTCGCCACGTCTCTCCGCTCCCCGTTTGGTCCCTCGGTCACCCTCTCCCACTTCTCGGCACGTCCGGCTATTGCGGGGCCAGGTGTCGTTGGAAGTCGTTTGATGTGGTTATTCTCAGCCAGTGGAACCAGCGTTTGGTGTATCTTTCTCTGAGTTTCGGGGTGTTTGCCTTTATATCCTCGTATTTCCTGGTGTTGTCCACCTCCTCCACCCATCTTGATATCGGTGGTATGCTTGCCTGCTTCCAATAGATAGGGATGATCGCTTTGGCTGCGTTCAGCAACCGCGGTATTATGGATCTGCCGTATAACTGTGTGGCCATGTTGGTGTGATGGAGGAGAAAGGCTGCCGGGGATCTCTGGAGCATCTCGTCTGTTACTTTGTGTATGATGCCTCTGACCGTGTCCCAGAATGGCTGTACCCGTGTGCATGACCACCAGACATGAAGGAATGTGCCCACTTCCTCCCCGCATCTCCAGCAGGTGTCTGGTATGTCTGGGTTCCTTATGTGTAGTGCCGTTGGTGTCAGATACCATCTGGTAAGTACCTTGTAGGAGTTTTCCTGTAGGCGCGCTGAGCTAGGTGTTTTTTGTATCAGGGTGAGGCATTTGTCCCAGTCGGCTTCTGACATAGCCTCGTCTAGGTCTTCTTCCCAGTTCCTTATGCAGGGCGGTGCCAGTAGGTATCTACTAGTGATCAGTATTGTGTATATCTGTGAGATGGCTCTAGGTGTTTCCGCATCTTGCGTGCAGAGTCGTTCGAATTGTGTCAGTACCCTCATCAGGGATGGCTTTTGCGGGATCGATCTGGCGTATTGGGAGAGTTGTGCTCTGGCCAGTGTGTGTGAGAATGTGAGTGGTCTGTCCGGGAAGAGGTCCGTTAACTGCCGAATATTGAATGGGTGCACGAGGACGTCCACCATGCGAGGGATTGCTGGGCTCGGTGTAGGGCCAAGGTCTCCCGCTGGGAAGTCCGGGTTGCCCCTTAGTGGCAGCAGTGGGCCCGGGTCAGTCGTCAGGTATTGTTTGGGGCCCTGCCTGTGCCAGATCCTCATGGTCGCTGCCACGAAGGGGTTGGTGATGCGTTTGCGTCTGTATGCCGCCGCGGGTATCCAGGGTAGTGTTCGGAGGTCACAGTTAATGGTGTCCGATTCCAGTTGGGTCCATGGCTTAGTGCCGCTGGCTATTGTCCAGCTGGCGACTCTCGTCAGGTGCGTTGCATGGTAGTATTTCTCAAAGTCAGGGAGTGCCAGGCCTCCTCGAAGCTTAGGTAGGATTAACTGGGCGTGTGCTATGCGTGGGGACTTGCCTTTCCAGACAAACAAGCGGATCTCTGCCTTCAGTGCCCTGAAGAATGTTTGTGGGGCATGTATCGGTACTGCTTGGAACACAAACAGCAGCTTGGGCAGAAGTGTCATCTTGACCGCATTTATCCTCCCCAGCCACGAGATGTATAAGGCGTTCCATCTGTGTAGTTCCTCCGTCGCTTTTTTCAATATGGGAAGGTAGTTTTGCGTGTACAGGTCTGTCGGGTTTGGGGTGAGCCAAACCCCTAGGTATCGCATGCGGTGGTCACACCAGCGGTATGGGTGTTGCCTCTGTAGAGTCAGTCTATCCGCGTGCTTAATGGTTAAGTTCAGTATCTCCGACTTTGAGTAATTAATTTTTAAATTTGACACCCGCCCGTAGTCCTCAAATTCTTTCTGTATCGCTGGTAGAGAGGTCTGTGGGTTCGTGACCACAAATAGCATGTCATCTGCGTACGCTAGTGTTTTGTGGTGTGTGTTCCCTATCTTGAGCTTCTGGATGTCTGCGTTGCGTCTGATCCTGTTTAGGAATGGCTCCAGCGTCAGAGCGAATAGTAACGGTGAAAGTGGGCAGCCTTGTCTGGTCCCGTTGTGGATCCGAAACGGGTCCGTCAGTGCGCCGTTGATCCTGAGTCGTGCCGTCGGGCAGGTGTATAGTGCCCTCACCCAAACACCGTATCTCGGCCCTATGCCTATGGTATGGAGGGTTTCTATTAGCATATCCCAGTCCACCCTGTCGAACGCCTTTTCAGCGTCTGTAGACAGGAGGAGGGTTCCGTGCCGTTGGGTTCTGACGTGCGCTATGATGTTTAGGGCCCGTATTGTATTGTCCCTCACCTCCCTGCCTGGGATGAATCCCGTTTGGTCCGGGTGGATCGTGGCTGGTAGTAAGGGCGCTAGTCGCGATGCCAGGACGCTGGCGAGTAATTTGATGTCCGTGTTTAGCACCGATATCGGGCGATAGCTTGGGCACAGTGTCGGGTCTTTTCCCTCCTTTGGGAGTAAGGTGATGTTCGCCGAGGTGAACTGGGCTGTCGGCGTGGCCCCTTCTTGAATGGAGTTCAGGGCTTGCAGTAGTTTCGGAATGATGTCTTGTGCAAATACTTTGTAGTATTGAAGGGGGAACCCGTCGGGTCCCGGCGCCCTGCTTGTTTTTGCCTTCTTAATTGCGAGTGCCAGTTCTTCCGGCGCGATGGGGGCTTCGAGTGCTTCTCGGTCGGCCTCCTGAATTTCTCGCATATGAGCCGAGTCCAGGTAACTACGTATGGCCCGAAGTTTGTGAGGTCGCGGGTCTCCCGGTTCATCTGGCCGGAGGTGGTATAGACCCTGGTAGTAGGTGTGGAATTCCGTTGCAATCTGGTCTGGAAGGTGTTTAAGCCGTTGCTGTGCGTCTTTTATTTTGGGGATGTATAGTTGGGTTTTACGTTGTTTCAGAAGGCTCGCCAGCAGTCTCGCGCATTTATCTCCATGTTCGTGTATCATGTGTCTGTAGTGTTGGTATGAGCGTTGGATTGCTCGGTTGAGGTGTATTGTGAGTTGTGTTCGTTTGGCCGTTAGGTCTCTGTACGTTTGTGCGTCGAGGGTGCGTTTGTGTCTGGCCTCCAGGGCCGCTATGTCTTTGCCTAGTTCAAGCGTCTCCTGCACTGCCGCCTTCTTGCGGGTTGCGCATCTGGCGATGATCTGGCCTCTGACCACCGTCTTATGCGCTTCCCAGCACGTCAGCGGCGTCACGTCCCCCATCTCGTTGTTGTGGAAGTAGTCCCTTATAGTGTTGCCTATCTTGTCCATCTCCACCACGTCTGAAAGGATGGATTCGTTTAGTCTCCATGACATCTGCCTGGGTCTGTACAACGGCGACAGATCGGGTTGTGATCTGACAAAATCATCGGCAGGATCTCCGCGTTTTGAAGCAGGTTTAGGTTGTAGTGGGACATCAGGAAGTAATCCAATCTCGTGTATGTCGAGTGTGTTTGTGAATAGAAGGTGTAGTCCCTGGTTGTTGGGTGTAGTGCTCGCCAGCAATCCGCTAATTGGTGGAGGTGCAGGAGGCGGAGAGTGTTGGCGTGTCTGTTGTGTGGTGTCGCTTCGTGCGGGGTCGAGGAGTCTTGGTCTGGGTGTAGTGCCAGGTTCAGATCCCCCCCGATGATCAGGGTACCTTCCGCGAATTTCATCAAGGTGCTTAGGGCGTCCCGAAGGAAGTGGTGTTGTTTCGTGTTCGGGGCATATACGTTGGCGAATGTGTAGAGTTGATCTGCAATTGTGCCTTTAGTGAAAATATACCTGCCTTGTTTGCACCTGTGGGTGGCTAGTTCTGTGTATGGGATTCTGCTTGAAAAAAGTATGCACACGCCTTGTGTGCGTTTATCTGGGTTGTTACTGAAGTACCCTGTTCTGAAGTTGCGGTCCTTCAGGGCTGGTGCCCTGCCTTCTTGGAAGTGCGTTTCTTGGATAAACGCCACCGATGCCCTGTAGTGTTTCAGGTCTCTCAGGAGTCTTGTGCGTTTTTCTCTGATGTTGAGGCCATGTACATTGTAGGAGACTATGCTCAGGTCTTCCCGGGTGAACCCGCTAGGTCCCGGAGCCGGCATCGTCTGGGCAGCCGCAGGGGGTGGATAGTCGGGTAGGAACAAGGAGGGCTGTGGGTAAGGGTGTGGGTCGTGAGCTTGTATAGCGTGGTGCTGTCTCGTGTCAGGCCTTGTCAGGGGCTAGTGTTGCTCGGGTCTGTGCGTTTTGTAGAGTAACTGTGCACTCTTGGTGAATGGACAATCGTCCCGGTGGATCGACCTGTCTGCCCAACCGATTGGTGGGTTTGGGTTGTTCCCGGGAGTTGTACGTCCACTTTGTATTGGGGGCTACTGTGTCCTATACCTGTGGGGGTGTCGGGTTTCTCGTCCGTGGTGGACTTTCCCTCCGTGTGACGTAAATAGTAAGTTGTACTATAGGTAGTCCGTGGTCCTTCGTCTCCTAAGTGGCTTTGTAGCTGTAGCGTCCGTTTAGTCTCTCTTTGTTTGTTGGGCTTTTGTCCGTGAGTGCGTGATGTGCTAGGCATTATATGTGTTTTCCCTGCCGCATTCCTACTTCTGCTCTGAGTTGAAGTCGTGTTGCCGTGGGCCTGTTGTGCCGTGTGGGGTGGGTCTGGTGCACTGTTTAGCTGAAAATCAGTCTGGGCTGGACTAATCATCATCATCGTGCAGTGGGGGTATGTCGCTATTTGGCTCGCACTACTTGTGCGTGTCCTTTAGGGGCTATGGGGTGGGGCGTCTTGCGGTGTGGAGGGGGGCCTAATTAAATCTTTGACCATGTCTTGGCGATGGCTGCCATTCGGCGTGTGGGTGGTCTGGTATCCCCATGTTGTGCCGCCTTGTATTGGCTTGTCCTCTGTTATAGCTGTGGTTGTGTTAAGTCTGGGCCTCTGAGCTTTGCGTATCGTCGTGTTTGTCTCCCTAGACGTGTGTCGTGCTCTGCTATATCGTACGTCTGTGCGAGGCAGGTGCTTTGACTTATCTCAGTTCTGTCAGGGATAAAACATTTCGTGCAGTATATCATATTGCAATGACACATAATGGTTACATATAGTACATATTCAATTTCTTGTTGCCCTTCTCCCGTTTGTGTATGTCTTGTGGCCCCTATTGTACGTGTTGGGTGGCTAACCTGACCCCCTCTTGCCTCGACATGGGATCCCATCCGCTTTGCCTGACTTGTGTACCTTTGCCTGGGGGGCTGAGGGTTCTTATGTTAACTTCCTGTTTTTTTTTGTTTCTTTGTCTCTCCCCCTCCCCTCCCCTTCCCCCTTTTTCCACCCCCCTCTTAACATATATTGTTGTTTGCTCCCTGCGCCGGCCCCCCCCTCTCCTCCCCCCCCCCCCTCTCTCGCCTATCTGTCTTAAGTGTGTCCCATCTGCCTGCTTCTACTTCGTTTCCTTCGTTCCTTTCCCATGACTTGTCTCTCTCTATTCCCGGTGTTGCGGGTGTGGTACCCCCCTTCCCCTCAGGTGTCATCCCAGTTATTTCACCCTTTCCCCCCACCTCTCTCCGGTTAAGTGTTGAAGCAAGAGTCTGCGTGGGGACCCAATTTCCTGTCCGAATTGCACCTCCGGTGGCAGTTCTGCATGGGTGCTATCGTGTCCGTTTATGCGTCCGTTTGCCCCCCACGTTGCCCACCGTGGTGGTCCCGCCCGTCCCCCTCCCCAAAGTGTCTTGTCTGCCCCCCATTTGCCTCAGTTGGCGGTTTATGCCCGTCCCTGGGGTTATCCTTGCGTGGTCCCCCGTGGTGTGCGGCTGATATGGCTGGTGTCCACTGTGCCCCGTATCCCAGCTTCCCCCACCCCAATTTTTGTTGGAATGTGCGGTATGAGTAGGGTAATCCCCACTGTCAGTACTCACGGTTCCGATGCGCTGTGCGGTAGTGCGTAAGTCCCCCATCCCGTGCCCCGGCTGCGCTGCTTGGTGCTTGGTTACTGCTCCCTCCTCACTGGGCCCTGGTGCCCGTCGCGTTGTTGCTGTTGCTGGGGTCTTTGCGGGCCTGCGTTAAGTCTGCGTGGTTGTTGTGGTCCCGGTGGTTGTTGGAGGAACGATCTCGCCAACCAGTCTGGTACCTGTTGTGGCGGGAGGCCCAGGCTGCGTAGGAATCCCGGGACGTCTCCTGGCTTTCTTACGAACAGTTGGTCTTGTCCGTGTCTTGCAGAAAGTGAGAACGGATAGCCCCAGCGGTACTGGATGCCCGCCTGTTGTAATGCTGATGTCACTGGGCGTAGGGCTCTTCTGGCTTGTAGGGTATATCTGGACAAATCTTGGTAAATGGAAATGGCTTGGCCTGCCATGCGGACCGTGACCATGCGGCGGGCTATGCGAAGTATTTCTTCTTTGAGGTGGTGATTGTCTAGGCAGCATATTATATCTCTGGGTTGTTCTTCTGGTGCTGGTATCGGTCTCAGGGCCCTATGTGCTCGAACCAGGCCTATTCTGGGTATTTGTTGGCCGCCCAAGACTTGGGTGAAAATTTGCCTAAGGAGGTCTGGTATGTTCTCCGAGGGGCCTCCCTCCCTTACTCCGCGGACCCGCAGGTTCATTCTGCGGCCACGGTTGTCTAGGTCGTCGACCCATGTGGTAAGGTAGGCTATATCTGCCTCCTGGCTCACCACAGCCGTGTTTGTCTGCTCCACGTCTGTCCTCAGTGCCCTGGTCTCAGTTTCCGTCACCGCCATTCGGGCCTCCATGTTTGCCATGTCTATGCGTAGTTGGGCCACTTCCTCGCGGACCACGCGGCCCAGTCGGTCTGAGAGGGCGTCAAAGTCTGACTTGGTAAGTAGGTTAGGTATGATTTCTCTCCACTCACCATCTTGCTGCCTCTGCTGGGGTTCTGAAAGCGTTGGGGAGAATCTGGCTGGTGTGGATGGGAGTGATTCATTAGACTGGCTTGCAGCCTCCATCTCCCGTTGCGGTGATTGTGCACGGGTTGCTGCTTGGAGGTATGACCGGATTGTGTGGTCTCCCCCGTGTCCTGAGGGTTTTGGGGTGCTGGCAGGGTCTGCCTGTTGTTTTGTGCGGCCCACCTGCGGTGTGTGTGAGAGCCGGTTTCGCCGATGTGCGGTTAATTATTGCGGGCGCCACGAGGAGCTCAGGGTCTAAGCGGCCATCTTCTTCGGCCGCCGGACACGCCCCTTGTTTTTTTTTTCATTTTAAACACACAATCGGCACTTTCACTTATGATTTTGCTGTGATACATTTTACTGTTCTGATGCACTAATATTTGTGTTCAGCGAAGTCTCCTGAGTATAACAGTACCCCACATTTAGAGGTTTTATAGTGTTTGTGAAAGTTACAGGGTCAAACATAAGGCTTGATTTTACTTCTTTTTTTTATTTTTTTTTATAAAAAATTTGTTAGATTGCCTTTGAGAGCGTATGGTAGCCCAGGAATGAGAATTACACCCCATGATGGCATACCATTTGCAAAAGAAGACAACCCAAGGTATTGCAAATGGGGTATGTTCAGCCTTTTTTAATAGCCACTTAGTCACAAACTATAGCCAAAGTTGGCGTTTTTTGCATTTTTTTTTATTTTATAATTTGTATTTTATTGGATTTTCATGAGTAAGACAGAATTTGCAGTATTGCATGGGTAACATAAACATGAGTAAAACACAACTGTGCCATTATATATAAGATATTAGTGGTTGATTTGAAAGTCTCTGAACATCGCTATCGTGGGGTTTTCAAGTAGGTAATACCGTAACGTTGCTGTAGCTGTAACTGCTGCAGCTGCTGTAACTCAGCGCCAGGATGCAGCCCCCTCTGATGGCTTTGCCAGTTTCTGAGCCTGTCTCTCTACTGCCTGCTTTCTATTGTGTGGCGGGTGTCTCTGTCCTTGTTGCGGGCTTGCTTCAAGGAGTTTGTACAGCTCTTCGGGGGTCATCTGCCGAGGACATTGTATAGGTCGTGTCGCCAGCTGTCACCTCTAGGGCTCCTTCCACTCCCCAGCGGTATTTTATCGAGCGGTCTCTTAGGTTTCTTGCCACATGTGCCAATTTGCGTCTTTCTGCCAGCACTGTGAACAGGATGTCGCTGTAGATTGCCACTAGGTTCCCTTCATGGGTTGCGTTTCCCTGCGTTCTGGAGGCCGTCATTATCGCGTTCTTGACTGTGATATCACGTGTCACCGCTATGACGTCTCTGGAGCTTCCCTCTGGTGCCGCCGGGGATTTCCTGACTCTGAATACCGAGGAGATCATTGGTGGATTGGACTCCCCCTTGATTCCCAGTGAGTCTATGAGGGTCTGTGTGCATCGTAACAGGTGCTCTGTGCCTATGTTTTCTGGTATCCCCCTTAGGCGTATATTTCGGCACCTATGGCGCGTTTCTAGTGTTGTCACCGTGCGGTGTAACTGCTGCACCTGTGATGCTAAGCCCTCCATCTGTACCTTGGTCTCCTGCATCTGACTGCTTCTGGCTACCTCTTTTGCCTCTATAGCCCGGATTTTGTTTTGGACCTCTCCCACCTCTTTCTGGACTTTCTGTAAGTCCTCCCTCCATACCTTTCTTTTTTTTTTTTTTCAATTTGAATTTTGGTTTTATTTGTGCATCACAATATTCAGTGTTTGGCTCCTGCGCGCCGGGGTACAGAATAGAAGATGGGGTTGTGCAGGACATTTGTTTACAACATTGGGGTCACATACAATTACAGTGTTTCATACCATGCTTCAATACATTCTCGTCTTATATTCTGTGTATTATTTCTCCTTTAGTTTTACTTTTGCTCGGACTCCCATGGTCCCCTTGTTGGCTAGGCATGTATGGCCGCCTAGGTCTTGAGTGTTTACCCGGTGTTTTGTAACCTCCGAATGTTTCCCTGTCTACCCGCCTTTTCCCCTTTCAGTTTTGTGTCTGTCTCTCCCCCTCCTGTCACCCTGTGTCGAGATATGCTCTCCATTTTTCTCCGGCCTGGTTAGTGTGCTTCCTGCGCCCTATGTATTTGTCTGCCATTAATTCGTATTTCCAGTTGAGAGATGTCTGTGATATCAGTGCTTCTCTAGTGGGTGTCTGTGTTGTTTTCCATGCTCTTGCTATTATGGTCACTGCTGCTACAAGTAGGTGGAATACTAATTTCTCTTCTACTTTGCTCAGTGTCTTAGGTATCATGAATAGTATGCCTTGTTCTATGTTTATAGGCCATGGTTTACCTAACCTCTCCGTCGCCACCTTTTCCACATCATTCCAAAATGGGCTTATGCCGTCACAGGACCAGCATATGTGGCTCATTGAGCCCTCCCTCCCTCTGCATCTCCAGCATTCTATGGTCATACCCTTGTACATCGTCGCTAGTTTTTCTGGCACCAAGTACCACCGGTATTGCAATTTTCGTATCATCTCTATGTGAGTCGTGCATAGCGTGTTTCCCTTGTGTATGGTGAATGCCCTTTGCCATGTCTCCGCCCTAATGTTGTGTCCCAATTCTGTGTGCCACGCTGTTTGGAAGTTCATGGCCTCCTCTGTGACTGGCGTTAGTAAGAGGCTATACATCATAGCCAATGCTTTCCTGGGCGGTCTGCCTGATAGGCATAGTTTTTCAATGCTGTTCGTGTGTATCGTTTCTTGTCGCTCTATTGTCATGTCTGCTAGTAGCGACTTCATTTGTAGGTATGTAAATAGTGCTCTGCTGGGTATGCCATATAGTGTTTGTAGTTCAGGGAAGGGCATCAGTTTGTTTTCCTTATATAGATCTTTAACCTTGGTGCACCCCCGTTCTTCCCACTGCTTCATATCTAGATTTAGGATTCCTACTTTGAGGCATGCAAGTGGTGTTCCCTGCCTTAGTACTCTTTGGTCTGTCTCTCTGCCCCTGGTTTCGTCCCAGTGTTTAAGTGTCAGACTAGTGGTCGGTAAGGGGTTAAGGTGTTGTGGGCGCATGGCCTTCGGGAGCCAAAATAGGTTCCTCAGGTCCTGTCTATTTATCCAATGGGCCTCTATTTTGGTCCACTGTGGAGTTTCCCCCTCTGCTGTAGCGGCTTTGACTGTCGCTAGCTGTGCTGCTTTGTAGTAGTCTTTAATGCTCGGGAGACTTAGCCCCCCTCTTTGAATTGGTTGTTGTAGTATGCTGGTTGCCACTCTTGGTTGTTTGTTGGCCCACACAAATCGGGTTATTAATCTTTGTAGGGCTGCTAAGTATGTGTTTGGCAATGCTATAGGTAGGGTTCGTAAAAGGTACTGGAATTTTGGTAGCAGCATCATTTTCACCGCTGCCATTCTTCCCACCCACGATAGGTATTTCCCTTCCCATGACCTGAGTGTGTTGGCTATGCTCTTCGTGAGTGCGGTGTAGTTTTTGTCCAGTAAGTTGTTGAGGTTTGGTGGTATTTTGATGCCTAGGAACGTTAAATGGTCTGTCCTCCAGTCTAATGGAAAGGATGTTTTGAGCCTCTCTAGTGTGGCTATTGGTATCCCTATGCCCATGGCCTGTGTCTTGGTGACATTCAGTTTATAATAGGATTGTTTCCCGTATTCTGCGATAGTTGCCATTAAATTTGGAAGCGATATGTGCGGCTGCGTCAGGGTTAGGAGTACATCATCCGCGAATAGGTTCGCTTTATATTCCCTGTCTCCTATCTTTACTCCATGGATTGATTTGTTTTGTCTTATGGCCGCTGCCAGCGGTTCTAGAGCCAGCACATACAGTAGCGGTGATAGGGGGCACCCCTGCCTCGATCCATTGGTAATCTTAAGCGGGTCTGAGGCGAATCCTGCGTTTAATACCCTCGCCGTGGGTGAGTTGTACAGTGCTTTGACCGCCGAGAGGAAGCCCTTTGGCACTCCAAATTTGAGGAGGACCTTTTCTAAGAATTCCCAGCTCAGGCGGTCAAAAGCTTTTTCTGCGTCCAACGATACCAGTAAGCCTCCCCTATTCTTACGTTGGGCACTTTGTATGATATCTAGTACTTTCCTGGTGTTGTCCCCTCCCTGCCTGTTCTTTATAAATCCTACCTGGTCGGTGTGTATTATGTGCGGTAATATCTTGCTGAGGCGTGTTGCGTATATTTTAGCGTATAGCTTGGCGTCCGTGTTCAACAGGGATATAGGGCGGAAATTCTGTGGGCAAGTAGGGGATTTCCCTGGTTTTGGGAGGGTGATTATGTGGGCTAGTAGGGTTTCAGTGGGTAGTTTTTGTGCCTGCGTGGCTTCATTAAATGCTTTGACCAAATATGGCGTTAAGGTTTCTTGGAACTTTTTGTAGTAACCGTTTGCGAAGCCGTCCGGCCCCGGGGATTTCCCTAGCGGTAGGTTAAGGATAGCTTCTTTTACCTCACTCTGTGTGATGGTGGCGGTGAGTTCCTGTTTTTGCATTTGCGTAAGAGTTGGTAAGTTAACTGTATCTAAGTAAGCCTGTATAGTTTGGGGGTTGGGTTGGTGCGTTTGTTTATCCTTGGCTAAATTGTATAGGGACGTGTAGTACGTTGCGAAGACGTTGCTGATATCTTTGGGTGCTGTGACTTTATGGCCTGCCTCCGTGTAGAGGTGCGCTATTTTTTGATTGGTTTGTCTGGCCTTGAGGTGTTGGGCCACCAGTTTACCCGCCCTATTGCCCTGTGAGTATTGAGTTGCTTTGAGTCTATGTAGTTGGTGGCCCGTTTTTTCTAGGGCCTGTTTGTGTATATCTTGGGTAATTTTAATTATTTGTGTTTTGAGCCCCTGTGTGGGCGTTCTTTGATTTTGGGTCGTTAGGCTCTGCAGTTCCGTTTGCCAGTCCCTCATTTGTGTTTGTGCTTGCCTCTTTAGTTGTGCTGCTCTCTGTATCATCATTCCCCTAACTACTGATTTGTGTGCTTGCCATATTGTATTGTACGGCATGTGTTCTATGTCATTCTCAGCAAAGTAATGCTCAAGTTCCTGTTGTACTTTGTTTGTAAATGTAGGGTCTGTGAGCAGGGAGACGTTTAGCCTCCACGGGCTCCTATGTTTGGATTCATATATGTCGGCTAGGGTTGCCACGACTGGGGCATGATCTGACCAGGTGATTTGTTCTATGTTGCAGCTCTTAACCTGTTCTAGGTGTTGTCCTGTTATTAGTATGCCATCAATTCTAGAATATGAATTATGTGCGGTGGAGAAGAACGTATATCCTCTCTCCCCGACATGTGTTGCTCTCCATATGTCATAGTAGTGGTGCTCATGCAACAGTTTGCCTATGGCCTTGCATTGTCTCTTTAGTGGTCTTAGTCGCGCTATCGCGTGTACTGAGGAGGTATCCATTGTGGCATCTAGCACATGATTGAAATCCCCGCATACTATTCCTATTCCTTTCTGTATTGTCTCTAATTTCTTAAATACACGGTGGAGGAAGTTTCTCTGGTTTGTATTGGGGGCATATACGTTCGTAATGGTATATTCAACGTCATTGAAGATCCCTCCCACTATGACATATCTCCCTTCTTTATCTATGTCAAGATATGAGAGGGTAAACGCTATGTCTTTGCTGATAAGAATGGATGCTCCCTTGGATTTGCTGGTATTAGTGGCATGATATTGATGTGGGTAGTCACGTGTCAGCAGGGGTGCGTGTGCATTGGTCTTAAAATGCGTTTCTTGGAGACATAAAACGTCAGGCTTGTGTTTAGTCAGGTCTCGGCGCAGTAGGCCCCGTTTGGATGGGTGATTGAGTCCCTTGGTGTTATGGGTATATATTTTCATGGGGGGTCGTCTCTCTTGGGTTTGGGTGGTAGTGTCGCTAGTGCTATTTTGATTTGGAGCGCCTCCCTTCCCAGCTGCATCGATCTAGGTGGCGTCTCCCTGTTATGAGCACGTTGTGTGTGTGTGTTTTCCCAAGCATGCAGTACGCTTCAATTACTCCCTCTTGCGGAGATGGTATAACCTTATTGTGTGTACATTGTGATTCACATAAAAACAACATAAGAAAATAAACATTCCAACAATTAATTAAACAAAAAGCCAAACGTGTGGCTTGGCGCCAACGATAGGCGCAACGGGGTAGGAAGCTTCTCGCTTCCATGCCTGTACAGCTCGGTCTTGGCCGTGTCTTGCAATTACTTATTGTATCTCTCCCCATGTCTACTTCTTTCTAGGCTGATGTCCTCCCCCCCTTTTTATTTATTTATTTATTTTTTTGTATATATATATATATATATATATATATATATATATATATACATATATATATATATATACATATATATATATATTTTTTTTTTTATTTTTTTTTTTTTTTGTGTATATTTATTTATTGATTTATTTATTTTTTCTCTCTTTCTTTTCCTTCTCCTTCTCTCCCCCTTTCCCGCGTCGTCTATCCTCCCTAATACTTTGGTGAGTATCTCTTTCGGTTATATTATCTGCCCCAGAGTCTTATGTGTTAGTACTTGCGGATTATGTGTGCTTCCTTGATCCGTTTGCGGGGATCCTCTTCCACTCTGGGTTGGATCTGTCTCGGTTAACGGCAGCGGGTAGCGGCTTCGGCGGTGGTAGGCCCCATTCTGCGAGTATCTTTGCTCCAGCCTCAGGTGTAGCGATGGGCACCGTCTTGCCTTCATGCATGATGAGCAGCTTTACCGGGAAGCCCCATCTGTAAGGCTTTTTGTGGATCCTGAGCTGTTCAGTAACACCTGAGAAGGTTTTTCTTTTTTGCAGCGTTGCGGCTGATATGTCAGCGTATATCGTTGTTCCCTGGTATGGAGGTGGCAAAGTGGAGCACAGTCTGCTTGCCCTCATGATATCTTCTTTCACATGAAAGTAATGTAGTCTCACTAGTACATCTCTAGGAGTCTCCTGTGTAAGGAATCTGGGTTTTGGTACTCTATGGTACCTGTCTAGCAGCAGCATGTCCTGGTGTATATCTGGGATCAGCATTTTGAATAGTCCTTGCAGGTGTGCATGCAGCTCCGCCACCCCGACTGATTCTGCTATTCCCCTCAACCGCAGGTTATTTCGGCGGGAGCGATCTTCCATATCTGCCATTTTTGTTTCAAACCTTGCTATGGTATCTTCCATGTCAGTTATGGCTCTCTTGATATCATTTGTGTCCTCAGCCTGGTCGGCCATTTTATCTTCCAGTGAGGAGGTTCTCATTTCTACATCCTGAATTTCTGACCTGATTTCTTTTATTGAGGCTTGGATGGTGTTTTGTATGTTTGCCTGCATGTCTTCTAGCATTCTCTGCAGAACGCTCTGTGTAACTGGGCCGTCGTCCGCGGCATCCCTGGACATGTGACGGGCGCCATCTTGGGCCTCCTCCGCCGTTTCCGCGGCTTTTACTTGGGCGTTGCGGGCATTGAAGAAGCTTGCCTTGTCAGTCCTTTCCGTTTGGCGTCTGCCCTTCTGTTGGGACATCTCTTGGGGTATGTGTGTCGCGTTTCGGGAGAACGTTGCGCTTAGAATTACGGCCAGTGCAGTGGAGCTACCCTCTCATGCGACCGTCTCGGTTGCGCTCCAGGCCACGCCCCCCCCCCCTCCATACCTTTCTGAGGTCTAGCAGAAGCCTCTTGATGTCTCCCTTTGTTGCAGGGGCTGAGTCTTCGTCCGACTCTGGTGTGTCGGATTCTCCGCCTGACTGTGGCGTGGAGATTACATCCTCCTCGTTGGAGTCCTCCGACGTCCCCTGTTCTTTGTCTGCCTCCGGCGCCATTTTGTATTGCAGCCGCTGCACGGGCCTTTCGAAGGAGATCCTTATATCTTGGGATCGGGGTGCCTCCGGACGCTGAGCCTTATTTTTTCGCCCCATTATGTCTGCTGTTGAGGGGTGAGTTGTGGTTGCTGGTAAAATCTTATCTTTCGGCCAAAGGGCTTCGTTATTGTTCCTGTAGCACGGAGCCCCGCTAGGAGACGTCCGTTCAGTCTCGTAGTTGGCCACGCCCCCCATTTTTTGCATTTTTAACACACAAACAAATATAAATGCTAACTTTTTCCAGTGTTTATGACTAGGCGGCTACTAAAAAAGACTGGACATACCCCATATTGAATAACCTGGGTTGTCTACTTTAAAAATATATGTACATGTGAGGTGTGATTCGGGGATTTATGACAGATAACGGTGTTGCAATGTCACTTGATAAATTAAAAATAAATAAATATATATATATATATATATATATATATATATATATAGTGAAACAGCAATTTCCTACTTGTATAGGCCTATAACTTGCAAAAAAAATCAATAAAGCATGTTTTTAAACTCGGGACAAAATTTTGAATCTATTTAGCAGTTTTTTTCATTAGCTTTTGTAGATAAGTAAAAGATTTTTCAAGTAAAAGTCCAAAAACATGTTTTTTTTGTTTGTTTTTTTTTACCATATTTTTTTTTTTTTTTTTTAAATAAAATCTATGACATGATACAAATAATGTAAAGAGAGCCCTTCCTGTCCTGATAAAAACAATATATAACATGTATGGGAACCGTAAATGAGAGAGAGGAAAATTACAGCTAAACACAAACACCACAAAAGTGTCAAAACTGCTCTGGTCCTTAAGGTACAACATCGCAAAAACAGGCCGGTCCTTAATGAGTTAAAACATATAAGGGTGATATCGGTGAAAGGGCAGTTTTTGAAAAATGAAATCTGAACACTAACTTTAGCCAGGGTTTGTGACTAAGTGGATAATAAAAAGACTGGATATACTGGATATACTATATTTTGAATACAATGGGTTGTTTACTTTTGCAAATGATATGCCATGATGGTATTATCCATTCCTGGGCTGCCATAAGGTCTCAAAGGCAACATGTTGCCCAAGAAACTGGCAAATCTCAATTTGTATACACTGAAAAGGGAAAGGCCCTATATTTAAACTTGCAACTTTCAAAACCACATTAAATCTGTATATAGGGGGTATTGGTTGTACTCATGAGAACCTGCTGAACATAAATGTGTATTTTATTGTATTAGAAGCTAACTAATATGACATTAACACTTAAAATGCCACGCAGAACTTGGAAAATATTAAATTTCAGGTGTTGTTTCAGTTCAGAATTTGTGCAATTACCTCTGTCTTTAAGTGGTTAAAGGGACACTATAGTCTCCAAAACAACCCTTGCTTAATTAAGCATTTTTGGCGTTTAGATCATTCCTCAGTGTCACTGCTGAATTCTCTGCTATTTAGGAGTTAAATTGCTTTGTTTATGCAGCCCTAGTCACACCTCCCTGCATGTAACATGCACAGCCTTCGCAAACACTTCCTGCAAAGGGAGATCTAAGGTTCACATTTCCTTTATTGCAAAGTCTTCTTAATTTAGAATGTCTCATTCATGCCCTGTCCATACTATACTAGACCTTGCAGGAGCCTCTGGTGTGTGATTAAAGTTCAATTTACAAAGCAGGAGATAAACCATTCTGAAGTAAATTAATATCTGTTTAAAAATTAAACCATTTTTTTCATGCAGGCTGTCTGTCACAGCTGTGGCTAGAGCTGCGTGGACAGAAACAAGTGATTTAAATCCTAAATGACAGAGAATTGAGCAGTGAGGCTGCAGTGGCATGATCTGTACACACAAACTGCTTCATTAAGCTAAAGTTTTTATGGGGACTATGGTGTCCCTTTAAACATAACTTTTGGTTTTACATTATGCAATCAACATTATTTGTAAAATACATCTTGTATTTTTATTTGTTAATTAAATAATGGTTTATGATTTACCATCAAGCTGGCCATCTGGGGGATTTGGAGTAGTTTGCTCATTTAGTAGTACTTTTTATAATTTTGAAAAAGTTACTTTGGCCAGTAATATTATGTGGCATAGCAAAATAAATCACATTTGCAACCACAGCAAGCAGTGATTTTTATTTAGCTTTCAAACTTTCCATTCATAACAGTGCCTCAAATGTTTACAGTAGATTATAAAGTTTTAATTTGTTAAATTTAATGTGCCTTAGACTGTATGTATGCTTTTGTTTCTTTGTTGATGCCTGTATTCCTATTCCAGAGAACCTTCTCCTCTAACAGATGAGCAATTGGTTGCAGGGTAAGACAATGAATTCTAAACAATAGTACATTGTTTAGAATTTGGCTCTTTTAATAGTTCTTACCTTTTAATCTAATTTCATATCACAATGAATGTAAAACTAATTCAAATTTAAGTTTATCTACTTTCTACTATGAAACTTGATTGCATATTAACATATGGGCACACAATCTGTTCTTTATTATATCTTAAAACTATCTTTAATTTCAGTATTTTCATTTTTTTATGAATCCTCATTTTTCAAAAAAAGTACTTGTAAGCGAGCAAAGAAAACCAAAATGCTAAGTAAATTTATAAAAAATTAAATAAAAAAATGCTTACATTATAGTGTGCAAAAACAAACATTAATTGTAGGGAAATCAAAGTGACAAATTAAATAAGTTTATGTATGAATAAGGAAATTCCTGACAGTTTATATTCCTTTTAAATTTATTTTCCGTTGTCTGTGGAGTTTGATGTCTTTGTAAAACGATTCCCTATCGTTTCAAAAGCAGATTTAAAGGATCACTCTAACCCAGGGCTCGACAAATCCGAGGAGCCAGGTAGCCATGGCCTGGGATTTGTGAGCCTGTTCAGCCCCTGAGATTGTAGGCGGGCAGTTGGCTTACACAGGGCTGAGGCGGGCAGGCAGGCGGACGATCAGCTCAGGGAGACGGGCAGCTGAATGAGTGCGACGGCGGTGAGGGAGCCTTAATCTCCCTGCTCTGTTCCCTCGCGTGCCTTCCAGTGAGGCTGGGAGCCGGAATATGACATCATGCCCCGCATCACTAAACAGTGCTCTAGGAAGCAGAGCAGGAAGATGACAAGAAGCCCCACTGGACTCCAGGGAAAACTAATCCACTCCAGTGCTCCCAAAGGTAGGGAGGCTGGGTGGATTTAAAAAAAAAAAAAAAAAAAAAGGTTTTGTGAGTAAGTGTATGTCTGTCTCAGTGAGTGTGTATGTTTAGGTGACCTGCCCCCTCCAATCATAGGGAATGTTTTTATTCACTATTTTCCCACGCCATTCTGGTAACGCCGCAGCTGGCCCATCTCCATGGCTGAGATAATCAATCTTGACTATCTCAGCCAATCCTATGCTTCCCCATAGAAAAACTTAACACCAGGCTGCGCAACCAACTTCTCCTCATAGAGATGCATTGAATAAGTGCATCCCTATGGGGAATATTAATGTAGGTAGCATTAATGTATGTGCAGCACTGACCCAGGAAGCACTTCTAGAGGCAGTGACTGTCACTAGAGTAGTTACCAGACAGCAATGTAAACCCTGCCTTTAGTCTGAAAAGTCAATGTTAACATTGACAAGCGTGCTGGGACAGTATATAGACTTCAGAACAACTACATTATGCTGTAAGGGTTCTGGTGACTATAGTGTCCCTTTAAGAATTGTATTATTGACGTTGAAAAATCTGGCTCCTAGATTTCAAGCAAATTTGTCGAGCCCTGCTCTAGGCACCATAGCAATTTATGCTCATTGCATAGCATGCATTTATATGACAAGCAAATCTATTCCCTGCTCTCTATCTCTGCAGAAAAACTGAGCCATAGATGGTGTTAATAGAAGATTGTTGCATAGTCTCTTCACTGTGCATAGGATAATATAAGCTACAGCCATGGCTACTATGGTTTTGTTTAGTTGTTCCATTCATCTTTTCATATATTACTATGAATGGAAAACAAGTGAAGTTGACTTACTTAACCCGTAAACACCTGCTGGACAGGGTCTTATGGGATAACAAATGCCTAAAAAATCAGAGTAAGGGATTTATAAATTATTGCTCTTGGATTGAACAGTGACTTAAAGATAGAACGCAGAGGAAAAAAAAGTTGGTCAAAGATGGTATGTGAAGTTTTGTGGGGGTCTGTTTAGGGTCCATCTCTCTTTGTCCTGTTTATTAAAGATCTTGCAGTAGAGAATTGAAAGTCATATAGATAACACAAAATTAGGTTGTATAATACAATGTTAACAGTATTTATTTCTGACACCCACTAAAGACCTGTTAACTTGCATATGTGAACATTACAGATTCTCTCAAATGGCATTGAATTACATTGCCAGAGACTAGGGACACTGTTGGTGCACCAAAACCTCTTCATTAAGATGAAGTGGTTTTTCCTTTCATAAATTTTTTTTTCTGCATTTAGAAGCTAAAACTGGAGTCCCCTGGGTCTGCCATTACGCCCCGATCCCAAGTGGCCTGGCTGTCCCTCAAGATCCAAGAGTCCAGAAAGGTGACGGGTGGATGAGTGAGCAAGCTGGACTTGATCGAGAAAACTGACACTGCCTGAGCAAATCAGGAACAACAAGAAGAGTCCTCCCCTGCAGTAGCCTCTCCGTCCGTACAACCAGCGAATACCTGCCTCTAGGTCTCCGTCCATAGCTTCTCCAAGTTTAATGATGAGAAAGGCAACATTGATGGATTCCTGGAGGATTTTGAGCAACAGTGTGCATGAAATCGCCTACCGCCACGGAAACTGCATACCCCCCTTGGATGAGAGGCGGATGGGACATCCGCATGAGGGTTGCCGAGTGATTACTCGTGAGGATTTGGGGGAGAGGACTGATAGGTTGTGAATGGCCATGTATTCAGTTACCCCGGATTCCTACCAAATTCTGCGGGATACAACCCATGTATGGAAGATAGGGCATGCATTGGAGGGGTGGTGGACAGGGAGTACGGTGCACTTCTGGGAATGCCATCCTGCCCTCGTAGATGCAACAGTGAACCCAAGATTGCCTTCCAAACACAGCAATAACAGCCACAGAGTTGGTGCAACACTGTACCGGCATCGCTACGCTACCCGAGACCCACAATTTACCGTCATAGGTAGCAGGTGCTGGTCAATGGCACCTCCATTGAAGGACTGTGGGACACTGGGGCATTCCTGACAATCGCTAAGCCCTATTTGTTGCGAGGTGTCCCACAATTGCCCCAACAGTGATCTACGTTGCTGTAGGGTGGCAACTTTCAATCCCAATGGCCAGTGTTTAGCCGGATTGGGGAGTGGGTAGTGAACACAGGGAAGTGGGAGGGTTGAAATCCCTCAATGTGGATATGTTGTTGGGCAACGATTTAGGCCCCATGGAGAAATACTTAGTCCAGGTTGTGACCTTGGCACAAGCTTCAAATGAAAATGTTTACCCTGTTGGGAATGGAGATTTCCCAGCCATGAGCTCTCTTTAACCCCTTGAGGACCAAACTTCTGGAATAAAAGGGAATCATGACATGTCATGTGACCTTAAGGGGTTAAACACCTCTCCGTCTTGCCATGGACCGGGTAAGGCGATAACCCCCTGACTTGACAGACAGCCAGCAACTCAAAGTAAACAGTAGTATGGCAAGAGAAAAGACTGCACAATTTTGTATTAGAAACATGCTTGTAACAAATGTTGCACTTTTTATATAAGAAAGAGAAAACAAGAGTATATGGGCTATGTCCGCTGATGATAGTCGGTAGTTGGTTAATCTCAGACATGTATTGGTGTCAGTGTGTATATAAAGTAAATTTAGTGAAATAGGTAGATTATTCTAGCAAGCGTAAGCAGTGTACTTCGACACGCAAGTTTTAATAGAAAGATTTGGAACTTACTGCAGGCATAGGGTAAAGGGTGAAATTTGACAATACGTGTGAAATAAACATACCAAACTAACTAAGAGTATAACTTGCTTTCACAGGGTAGTTAAAATCTGTGAATACAACCCTCTGTTGCCTGTCACTCAGCCACTGCCTTACCCATTCAACAAAATTGGAATCCAAAGTTAAAGATTGCAATTTTTTTGATAAGCCTGCTATATGCAACAGTGTCAAAAGCCTTAATGAAATCTAGGTAAGCAATGTCTCCTGCACCACACTGATCTATGATTTTAGTTACCCAATCCAAAAAATGAATAAGATAGTTTGGCATGATCTCCCTGAAGTAAACCCATGTTGTCTCTGATCTTGAAATCCATGTGATTTTAGATGTTCAACAATCCTATCCTTTAACATGATTTCCATTACTTTCCCCACTAATGAAGTAAGGCTTACTGGCCTATAGTTGCCCGGCTCCTCCCTACTGCTTTTCTTGTGAATGGGCACAACATTCGCTAACTTCCAATCTTCTGGGACTACTCCTGTTAACAATGATTGTTTAAATAAATGTATTAATGGTTTTGCTAGTACACCACTAAGCTCTTTTAATAACTTTGGGTGTGTTCCATCAGGTCCCATTGACTTATTTGAAATAGAACCTCTTCCTCTGTAAACTCACATGTAACAAATGACTTATTCGTGCTTTTTCCTAACTGAGGCCCCTTTCCTTCATTTTCATCTGTAAATACTGAACACAAATATTCATTGAGACAGCCAGCTAGACCTTTATCCTCTTCTACATACCTTCTTTCTTTTGTTTTTAATCTAACTAATCCTTGTTTTACTTTTCTTTTCTCATTTATGTATCTAAAAATGTTTTGTCCCCCTTTTTTTTTTACTAACTGTGCTATTTTCTCTTCTGTGTGTGGTTTGGAAGCTCTTATAACTTGCTTAGCCTCTTTCTGCCTAATCTTAAAGCTCTGTCCATCTTCCTCACTCTGTTTTTTTTTTTTTTTATAATTACTAAATGCTAACTTTTTGTTTTTTACTATTTTGGCCACATCTGTGGAGTGGTTTCTTGAATTTTTTGCTTTTACTGACAGGCCTAATGCAATTTTCTGTTGCCTTCAGCAGTTCAACTTTTAACTAATCCCATTTCTCTTGTACTCCATTTAAATTGTTCGACTCTGATAATGACTCCTTTTATACATATTCTAATTTTAGAAAAGTCTGTTTTTCTAAAGTCTAAAATGTTTTTGTGTGGTGTGACTCAGTCACTGTTCTTATATTAAACCACACTGACTGATGATCACTGGATCCTAAACTTTCACCTACAGTATATCGGATACCAAATCTCCATTTGTTAACATTCTATCTAGTATGGCCTCTTTACGAGTTGGCTCCTCAACGACTTGTTTTAGAGACAGTCCCAGTAGGGAGTTTAGAATGTGTTCTCCTGGCACAAGCGACTATTTTGGATTTCCAGTTCACATCAGGAAGATTAGTCACCCATGATGAAAACTTCCCCCTTCATTGTCATTTTAGCTATTTCCTCAACTGGTAGATTATCTAACTCTTCTATTTGTTCTGGGGGCCTATGAATCACGCCTACACGTGTTACTGTGTTATTACCAAATTCTAACATAACCCAAACGGACTCTGTTATGGTCGTGACTTAAATATGAATATTAATTTAATAATTATATATATATATATATATATATATATATATATATATATATATATATAAATAATAATTAAGCAACAAATAACAACATTAATATTTTTTTAGAGTTCGGTATTATGGTCGAATATATAATAGGAAATACACAAAACATTGTAGTATTAAATGTATATTTAATATAATTATAATAACAATTAAACAAATGCTAGCAGAATGTCAATTTACCACAATAATTACACAATACAAAACTACAACATATTACTTACACGGCTCCAGCCTGTTTGGCTGGAGATATACAGTCAGCTACATGTTCCAACAATGCAAGCAAAGGAAAACAGAGACTGAATTCCTTCTACTATTTTGGTTTTATCCAGTAAGTAGGCTGGCCTGTGATGTCACTGCCATAAGCACATGAGTTAGCACACTGACCCCTAGTGGTGCCTCTAAAGCATTAAGCTCATTATGCTTTACTGGTGCGTCTAAAGCATTAAGCTCATTATGCTTTTTTATGACAAAAAGTCATTAATTAATAAATACCATTACAGACTCTATGTTCGCCTCACTAACTTTTATTAGTCTATATTTTATGCTATCCTTCACTTATAGGGCCACCCCTCCCGCTTTCTTGCCTTCCCTGTCTTTTCTATATAATGCCCTGGTATTGCTATGTCCCAGTTATTTTTCTCATTATACCATGTCTAAGTAACAGCGACTAAATCTACATTATCAGTTGCCATTATTGCCACAAGCTCATGGATCTTATTCCCTAAACTGCGAGCTTATCATTTTTTCTAACACACTTGCTACAGGCACCTTCTGTCCTTGGTTTGGGGGGCAATTGGATTGATTTTTTTTTTTTAAATTCTTTATTTTTATTCGTGCATAGCATGAACAAGCATATTTGCACTGCCACAACAGTGGATTGATGTTTTATCACACTTTTACCCCATCCACCTCCTAGTTTAAATTTATCCTAGCAAAACCTCTGAACTGCTCACTGAGAACATTTGTTCCCTTTTGAGAATGATGCAAACCATCTTTTGTGTACAATGAATTTCCATTCCAAACAGAACTACCATGAGAAATGAAGCTAAATCCTTGCTCCAGACACCATTCACCAAGCCACAAGTTAAAGTCCCTAATACGCATCCGCATGTCGTTCTGGATGTTCTGCACAGGCAGAACTTCAGAGACTGACCGTGTGGAAGCAACCTGCCGTATATCATTGGCAAAAAATACAAAAAACTTCCTTTACCTCTGAAACCCATTGCAAGCCAAGTAATTTGTCCCTAGATGGACAAGTACATCCAATTTCCCTTCCTGCTTTGCTCGCTTAACAATATTACAAATACGTCACCTGTCTCTGTGAGCAGTTCCGGGAAGACTTCTCACAAGACCACTATTCCCCAGCTCTACACCTCTTATGATAGAATCCCCCAACAACTGTTTTCTACTAGGCCTCACCATAGTCTGCAAGCCTGTTTCCATAATGCCACTACACTCGGTGCCTGAGACTGTCTCCACAACACCATTACCCTTAGTGCCTGAGCCTGTCTCCACAACACCACTACCCTCAGTGCCTGAGCCTCTCTCCACAACACCACTACCCTCAGTGCCTGAGCCTCTCTCCACAACACCACTACCCTCAGTGCCTGAGCCTGTCTCCACAACACCACTACCCTCAGTGTCTGAGCCTGTCTCCACACCACCACTACCCTCAGTGTCTGAGCCTGTCTCCACACCACCACTACCCTCAGTGCCTGAGCCTGTCTCCACACCACCACTACCCTCAGTGCCTGAGCCTGTCTCCACAACACCACTACCCGCAGTGCCTGAGCCTGTCTCCACAACACCACTACCCGCAGTGCCTGAGCCTGTCTCCACAACACCACTACCCGCAGTGCCTGAGCCTGTCTCCACAACACCACTACCCGCAGTGCCTGAGCCTGTCTCCACAACACCACTACCCGCAGTGCCTGAGCCTGTCTCCACAACACCACTACCCGCAGTGCCTGAGCCTGTCTCCACAACACCACTACCCTCAGTGCCTGAGCCTGTCTCCACAACACCACTACCCTCAGTGCCTGAGCCTGTCTCCACAACACCACTACCCTCATTGCCTGAGCCTGTCTCCACAACACCATTACGATCTGAAAGTGCTGAAAATGAATTATGTAGAGAAACAGACTGTGCAATATGCCTTTTATTCACAACTCTGTCTACCAGATACTACAGTAATTCATCTGCCATTCTTACGAAGTCTCTGTGGTAGTGGCTTTGCAACATTTGCATAGAAAAAAGTCTAAAATGGATCAGCGCTAAAAATGACACAAATATGGGGGTGTATGATAATAGGCAGCACACCTATAGACAGGGGAGTACTCTCCAATCCCCTATAGATAGTTAGGAGTAGAACAAAAAAAACTAAAGAAAGGGTGCGCCTTTAATACAGAAGATTATATATAAAATATAAGCATAACATAGTCCGCAATAAATAAGGAAAATTCCTGCAGGGCAGCGGTAATTCGTCTCAGATGTAAGTTAGTATTTTCAGTACGCCATATGGAAAGAAGAACAAAAAGAGAGAAAATCCAATGGTACAGTAGGTAGGTATATATGGATATATAAGAATATGTAAGTATTACTCACAATTTCCAGAGCTAAAATCCAGCTCTGGTATGAAATGCTTGCAGTGGAATGATCCCCACTCAAGGATATATGGAGTAATGGCTTACAGTTCAGTAGTCCAACAATGGTTCCAGCCGAAAATAAAAAGATAAAATATATAGTTCTCTCTGCTTTAACTGGAGTGTAAATTTAAAAGAAAGTATAAAATTTACTCACTATATATATTGAGTAGGCTTATACTGCTCGGTGTATAGCGTATGGGTGGTATAGTCCCCACCTAAGGATACTTTGGGCGTTTCTTAGGATGATGAAAACCAAAAAAAAGTCAGGTTTAAAGATGAAATAAAATAGAATAAAAAAGAAAAGTGGCAACTAAAATATTTAGGGCCAAAATTCCTTTATTATAACAATATATAAAATATATAAAACAAACTCTAGACGCGTTTCGCCTACAATAGGCTTCTTCAAGTAGAGTATAATAAAAACATAAACCTGACTTACAATGCTTTATATAGGATACCTTTAATTGTATTGAAATTCAAAATTTCCCACCAAAATGACGTCATTATCACCTTAGTTTTAAAATACATATTAAAATTGTATGGCAGTAATATAATTAACATATAAACATATATACAAGAATAAATATACATATAACTTTAAAAAACTAGGTGCCGATATGTTGGAAATCTGTATAAGAAAAAAACCACGTGACGCGCGGCTAAAATCACTTCCGCGTCACGTGCTATAAATGGAACGCATGCGTCACATATTAATTGAACGCATGCGAGGAGAGCCAGCCGGGCGAGACAGATCCGACGTCGCGTCACCAAAGGGGAGGAGCCCTATGGTGTTTGCATGCTGCCTGCTCGGATAGGCGAGCAGACAGCATGCTTACAGTGTGTGTAAACGGGCCATAGGTTCAAAGCCTGGAAGGGGAGAAAAGTCCATCAGTTAGGTTGGGAGAAAGCCCAACATACAGTTGGATTAACAATAAAGTACCAGACTCTTTTTAAAGAGAACTGGACTGCATATTTATAAAAAGACTTAATATATATTTATATACTTGCAAACTTTTAAATACAATTTGTCATGAGTACATCATAAAATAACAGGAAAAAATACATATAAACAAATATAAAATAGAGAATAAAATATAAAATGAGTGGAAAATAATAAAAACAAGCAGAAATAGGGACTTATAAAAAATTAGGAATAGGGACTTATAAAAAGTTAAAAAGGTCAAAATCTATATTGAGACCCTGTGGGGCAAGAGTCTTTAAATGAAAAGCCCATTCCATCTCTTTGCTGCCTAATTTTTTTTTTAATATCACCACCTCTCCAATAGATACTGCAGGTATCTATGCCTATGCATTTGAGAAGTTTAGGGTTTTTTCTGTTTTAAAAAAAAATGCTTAGATAAGGAATGGTTTTCATGCCCTTTTAGGATATTCCGGCAATGTTCTGCCAATCTAGTTTTTAATTCCCTAGTGGTCATGCCCACATATTGAAGACCGCATAGGCATTCTAATAGATAAATAACATTATTTGTGCTGCAGTGAATAATTTTTTTTTAAGGGTATGTTCTCTATGTTCTCTTGACTTAATGGTCTCATCCGTACGTTTACATACTATGCACTTATTGCATTTAAAAAAAACCTTTGGGTTTATTTAAAAAGGAAGGGGGACAAAAGGAAGAGTTAGTGTGGCTATGTTTAGTATAGTTTTTTGTAAGGATGGATTTAAAGCTGGGTGCCCCTCTGAATATGACCTGTGGTTTGTCAGGAATAATACCAGCTAAAGTCTCATCCTGTTTTTTTTTTAATTTTATTTTTTTTAAATTCTTTATTTTTGCGGGCGCATGTTCAAACAGTTGCTTGCGTAGCAGTATACATTCGTACAATTCAAAATGCGTAAAGGAAATACAAATATTTCGCCCATTTTTTTTTGTTTTTCTTTCGGTGTACAAGAATATACAATGTATGTAACTGGTTAATAGAACATTGACATGTTAACTCTGTAAGGTAAGTCGAGTGTGTAGGGTGTGAGAGGTGTCTAGAGGACTTGTCTATCCAAGCTTGCTGTGTGAGGTGCTCTGTATCCCCGAGCTGGGGGGGGGAAGAAGTAGATGTCACCTTGTGTTTTGGTCTGCTAGTGAGTGGTGTGGTTAGTGTCACGTCCCCTTACTGATATCCCCTCTACCGGGGTAGTGAGATGTGCGGGCCATAGGGGTGATATTAGCGGAAACCAACATGAGAGGAAAATAGTCAAATGAGGAAATAAAAAATTAAACTATATATATTCAGTGAAATAAAACAATTAAACTATACACAGTCCCGGTCCATGTTGTTACATGGAGTCTTGAGGTGTGAGTCCCGATACATGGGCAAAGGCCTCAGGTTGCGCCAGCTGCTTGCGTGCCTGTTATGGTCTTCCGAGGGACGAAAGAGGTGGCCGTTGCAGGGTTCCACGCGTGTGTGGCAGATTTAGCTGGGTAAGGTGTTAACTGCAGGGTGGTCTGTTGGAGGCCCAGGGTCCCCAGCAGTGCAGCGGCCTCCTGTAGAGTGTGGACATAGTGCGAGTTGTCCCCGTGGAGGATCAGCAGGGTCTGCGAAGGGCGCCACCGGTACTGGATATTATGGTCCCGTAGGAGGGTGGTGAAAGGCTGCAGGGATTTTCGCCATTTCAGTGTGTCGCCAGAGACATCAGCAAAGAAAGATATGTCCAGGTTCTCGAATTTGTAAATGGGAGTCCCTCGTATAGCGGCCTGGACTGATGCTTTCTCTCTAATGGTTTGAAATTGGACCACCAGGTCCCTGGGTGCTGCGGTCGGCGCCTTCCGTGACTTGGGTATGCGGAACACTCCGGTGAAGGCTATGTTTTTAGCCTGTCGTGATGTGAGCAGGGATGCCGTTAGTCTCCGCAGGAAATGCGGGATTTCGGCCTCTGGTATGTCCTCGGGTACTCCTCGTATCTTGAGGTTTTTGCTCCTTCTTCTGTCTTCAAGGTCTGTGAATCGCAGGTCTGTGATGGCCTGTTGCTGTTTGAGGGCCTGGACCCTCGAGGGCCGCAATCTTCTGGGAGTGCGTGTCAGACGAGGCTTCCACAACCCCCAGCCTGCCCACGAGGCCTGTGAGGTCCGCCCGGAGCAAGGCCACGTCCGCTTGGATCGTTTTCGTCAGGTCAGTGAGCATCACCCGCAGGGCTGCCTCTGTCACCGGGGCCGAATCAGCGTTCCGTGGGACTGGTTGTGGGTTAACCAGGGCCGGCGGTGTAGTGTTGTTCAGATTCAGTGAGAAGTCATCTGAGTAGTCTGAGCAATCTGTAATGTCGGCCGCCATATTGGGCCTTAGCGCTCCACGCGCTTGGCGAAGCATGTCCCCGATATTCATTCCCGGCCTGGGTTTGTCAGGTTTCTGCTTTTTAAGTTTTCTCCCCATGTTGGTCAGGGCTATGTTTGCTTCTTTTGAGGGTTAAATTCAGCTGGGCGATCTGGCTTTGGAGCGTTGTGGCCCGGAGCGATGTGCAGACACGTCCGTTCTCTTTCAGTGCTTAGCCACGCCCCCTCATCCTGTTTTAATATATGCCAATGTTTGTTAGTAATCTTCTTTATAACATTATTTTTGTTCTTGAAGTCGAAGATAATTGGCAATGTTGGGGCATTTTTGGAGGCTTGATTCTCTCTATACTCCAAAAGATCTGATCTCTCTTTCTCCCTAACATTTTTTATAGTTTGCTTTAAGTTGTTTAGGGGATAATTTTTTGGGGGAGAATTTACTTAGTAACATTTGGGATTGAGCCTCAAAATCTTGGGTCAGGGAACCGTTCCTTCGAAGGCGAAGGAATTGACTCTTCGCCTTCGAAGGAACTGTTCCCTGACCCAAGATTTTGAGGCTCAATCCCAAATGTTACTAAGTAAATTCTCCCCCCAAAAATTATCCCCTAAACAACTTAAAGCAAACTATAAAAAATGTTAGGGAGAAAGAGAGATCAGATCTTTTGGAGTATAGAGAGAATCAAGCCTCCAAAAAATTATCCCCTAAACAACTTAAACCAAACTATAAAAAATGTATTTACAAATCTCAGACTTTCAAAAATACAATCTCCTGCCGCAAAATAGAGAACTGTGTACAGATTAGACGGCATACAAATCTCCAAAAAGTGGAACGTGAAACAAATGCATAACAACTATTACACTGAACAAAGTCTGCCATTTTAATGAGGTGAATAATTTAAATCAAACCAATCTTAATTTCTTTTTTTGTCCTCCTGTATTCCTCAGATTATCTCCAGTTTATCTCCGGACTATCTCTAATCACACTCTTTGAAGCTGCAACCAAGCCATATTACCCAAGCTAATGACCACAACCCTTATATAACTCCTAAAATCACCACCCACTAGGAATGTTTTGCACCTGGGTAGACCTATGCTTATTTGCAAACGATAGCCAATTAACCAACAATCAATAGCAAACACCTAGCTAATCAAATGCCTTACCAACAGGAAATGAAAACTTGTGCAATCAGTAACCTTTTCCTATAGATGAATCTTACCTGTAACAGTAAAAAAGAAAACTCTTAACAAAATCTTAGACAGTTGAAGATTCTGTAAAACTCTCCAGAATATCTCTAACCACACACTTTGAAGTAGCTTTTAGATGTAGCAACCAAGCTATGTAGCTTTCACCTCCCACCCTGATTGTTAGCGGTTACCCGATACCCGTGCTGGCTGAGTCTCATATAGGTACAGTGTCCCGGCAAGTGAATCATAGATAAAGCTGCATGGTATGCAATATTAAAGTAAAAGAAAATAACAGGTATTAAAACACATGTTGCTGATTGTAGTCAAGCGATTGATTTGTGGCTGCGGAGATATGTCCCAAACAGTAGGAGAGCATAACATGCCGAAGCCCATTAAGATTGAGTCATCCCACACCCTGTGGAGGTAAGGCATCGCCCCCAAGGGATCCAAGGGGATCCCTTGAGACAGTAAACCTATGAGAAGTATGATTTCAACATAATAAGGGCAGATAAGTTGTCTTCCATGCTGCTGTGCTGGTATTAACTCCACACTGTTGCCAGATGCCCGGTGAGTGGCAGGTCTGGATCCTCTGCTAGAGAAACTGCATCGGCGCAGGCCACAAATTTGCCTCCTCTGGGTCCTTCATGGCCATACTGCAACTTTCAGCTGTCGTTCATTTGGCCCCTTATGGGACTTTATCTTCTTCTTCGTGGAGCCCTCGACAGGGAAGACTATGGAGTGGTAGGTTGAGGCTGTACACCTCTAGTTGCCTGCATTTGGTGCTTGAGTTTAGACCAAAAGTCCCAAAACATCTTCTCAAACCTCTACAGGATTGTGGTCGTTCTAGTGCTAGATTCGGGTGGGCACATGGCGCTCACCATTTTGTGTTAGTGGGTTTCCACCGCAGCCCTGAAGATGGTGCCAGGATGTCACTCACCTGGGGGGGCGGGGGGCGGGGGGGGGGGGGAGAGAGAGTGAGTACAATGGAAGACTGTTAGAGCTGCTGAATGGACCTGCTGGATTGACCGCATTCCCTGCACCAGCCGTTGGTAGGCCGCTTGTAGGCTGTAGGTCTGCCCCACTCCTAATCGGCAGAAGCACTCGACCAATGTTCGCGCTATGATTTCTCACAGTCGGTCAGTTTTAAGTTGTGTTTTGCACGCTGAACAGCTTAATTTGTAGCTTTCATCACAGAGTTCCCCGGGATGAGATCTTTCAGCATAGCGGTCAGGCCCCACTCCCCTGTGTGTGATCTTTGAATTAAACTTTTTTTTTTTTGTGTGTGTGTGATTTTGTGTGTTTTGGGGCTTTGAAAAACACCTATACGGACTATACAGGAAGCGCGGCATTGTTGCTGTCAGAAGTGTTGTTACACTTTTTTTGGAAACATCGGAAGTAATGCGCAGACCATCAGTGTTGGATTCTACAAAAGCATACCAGATTGGATGTGATGCATATTTTACAAGATGACTCTATTTTGGTGCAAGTTAAGAACCAATTAAGGATTTGAGGGGGCACTCAACCTTACAATACAGTAAAGTTGTGGAAATATGTCAATATTACAGGTTTCACAGCATAAATACCTATCAACAAATCAGTTTTAAATACACATCATGATCCCCAGCCTCCCATACACAAAACATGTACATCCCTAACACACAGACTACTAATACACAAGCCTCCCTACACTCAGAAACACAACATACCCATACACAAAACCCTAAGATCAGCAGCCTTCATCTGTAAAATTTTAACTCATGCAGACTGATAGAGAAACGGTAAGAGATGATTGTTAGGATGGAAATGACAAGTAGGAAAGGCAGACAGGCACAGAAGACATACTGATAGACAGACGCGTGCGTGCACACATACTGATAGACAGACACGTGCAGACGTGCATACTGACAGACGCACATTCATGCATGCATACTGACACAGGCACACTGACAGACAGGCACACCAGCCGTCACTTTCTCCCAGCAGCACTTGTGGTGCAGCTGCAATTTTTTAAAAGTGGCCCAGTTGCGCTATTACACGGCCACAGTGCTGACCAGCCCCGGAAGATATAAAGCCCATCAGCGTGTGGGCCCCGGTGACAGATATAAAGCCCATCAGCTGCACCGGTGGCAGTTTCGCCGCTGCACGTGATGGCCGGGGTGCCGGACCCGTGACATCCGTCATGGTTGTCGCCACCTGATGGCGGCCCTGTCTGCAGTAAAAATACTTGTAAAGGCCTTGGATTAGGGTACCACTGACAAGGTTGAAAAACAAGGGTGTAGAGTGCACGCAGACTGTGTAACTTGGTCAAGCTATTAGTTTGTCATATGCCATATAACTATCACACTTGATTTTTGCAAAAACTTTTTATATACTTGCTGTCTATTGACTGCTTCTCTAAAGCCTCTGGCCCACTTACTTATGTTTGATATATTATTAGCTAGGCTTTTTATGGCATATTGCTTCAGTATAATTTTCTGAATCGTTACCCAAAACTGTTTTAGAATCTGGAAGAAGAATAGTCTGGTAGGAGCAAGAAAGCTATAAACTGCTAGTTATCTCCGTTTTATTGGACTTGTATGGGAGCATTTCCCAGGCTTACAAACAAAATAGTTAAGGGAACACTGCAAGCACCATAACAATTCCAACACACTGTTGTGGTTATGGTGCAAGGACTGCCCTTATGGTGTCCCATGGTAAGTAGCCATACAGTTTTTATGCAGATTGACAACATAGATTGGGTTCCTAGGCACTTGTGCCACTTAGACCTTCTCTTTCCAGAGAAGTCAGCTGTCTTTACGGAAGAAAGTACTCCACTGCCGCTCTCAACCAATCAGTGTGGACCTGTATGGTCCTCCATAGTGTTTGTTTAATAGAAGGTATAGATATACATTAACCCCTTAATGCCGTTACGGCGTTCTATGCCGTCCAGCATTAAATGGGCTTTAACCCCTTAAGGACACATGACATGTGTGACATGTCATGACTCCCTTTTATTCCCGAAGTTAAGGGGTTAAAGCCGTTGCGGCGGCATAGAACGCCGTAACGACTTTTAGCCCTAGGAGCTCGGAGGTACTCACCTCCGCCGCGATCCTCTTCGGGAAGGCTGCCTGACAGCCCAGGCAGTCCTCCCACGGCA
Organism: Pelobates fuscus; assembly: GCF_036172605.1. Lineage (NCBI taxonomy): Eukaryota > Metazoa > Chordata > Amphibia > Anura > Pelobatidae > Pelobates > Pelobates fuscus. The sequence continues at coordinate 115,214,674 of NC_086324.1, read as the reverse complement.
AATCAGGCCCCCGTGGACCAAGTGATCACTCTCAAAGAGCGATCACGTGTCCCTCTATAGCTGGCTGTGGATCTGCCAGCAGGGGGACTGTCTGGAATGTCACAGTCCCCCTGCTGGTGGGAAAGTAAAAAAAAAAATAAAAAATTATAAACATGTTAAACAAAAAAAAAAGTGTGTGTGTATGTATATAGTGTGTAGTAGTGTATTTTAATGTTAATATAAGTACATATATTAGTATTAAAATACACTTAGAATGAAGTTACATATATATGATATATATTATATATAATACATATATATATTTTATGTTTTTATATATATATATATATACGTATAATTACAATGATAAATAAATTAAATATTATACATACATATGTAATCGCATTCTAACTGTATTTTGTTATTCATATATAGATATATGTAACAAAATACACTTAGATTGACATTATATATATATATATAGATAGATAGATAGATAGATATATATAGATATATATATTACAAATAACTGAAAATATTTATAATTACATCAATTCATAAGTATTCACATAGAATTTAAATACATATATATGTATATGTATATATATATATATATTAAAATTCTGCGTGTATATTTAAGTAATCTTTTAACATAATTATGTAATTAATTAAAATTTGATTGACGTGCCTGACAACCCAGGTAGAAAGTGCAGAGAATTTAATTTGCACGCACTTTATTTAACCCTGTAACTTTCTTAGACACCATAAAACCTATACATGGGGGGGTACTGTTTTACTCAGGAGATGTCGCTGAACACAAATATTAAAAGTGTTTAAAAATGGTCACTTGTATTACAACGATGATATATTTTGTAGAAGTGAAGTTTTTTTGCATTTTCCACACATGAACGACGACACTTTTACTGACGACCTTATTGTTGTAATATGTTTTACTGCTTTGAAACACTTATGTTTGTGTTCAGTGAAGTCTCACAAGTATAACAGTACCCCCTATGTATAGGTTTTATGGTGTTTTGGAAATTTAGAGAGTCAAATATAAGGCTTGCATTTCATTTTTTTCACATTGAAATTTGCCAGATTGGTTACGTTGCCTTTGAGACCGTATGGTAGCCCAGGAATGAGAATGATGGCATACTATTTGCAAAAGTACACAACCCAAGGTATTGCAAGTGGGGTATGTCCAGTCTTTTTTAGTATCCACTTAGTCACAAACACTGGCCAAAGTTAGCGTTCATATTTGTTTTTGTGTGAAAAAAGCAAAAAACTAATATTTGGCTAGTGTTTGTTTGTTTGGCTACTAAAAATGACTGGACATACCCCATTTGCAATACCCTGGGTTGTCTACTTTTGCAAATGGTATGCCATCATGGGAGTAATTCTCATTCCTGGGCTACCACCTGGTCTCAAAGGTAACATAACCAATCTGGCAAATTTCATTTGAAAAAAATGAAAAATTGAATGTGCTATATTTGACCCTGTAACTTTCCAAAAAAACTGTAAAACCTGTTGATGGGGTACTGTTGTACTCGTGAGACTTTGCTGAATCCAAATATATGTTATTTTTGCAGTTAAAGCGAATGGTATTATGATATTTACAGCTAAAAAAAAAAAATAATAATAATTTAAATCTTAATTTCTCAGTTTTTTTAATTTTATTCATAATAAATTATGTTTCAAATATGAATAGTTCATGAGAAATGAAAGCCCAGTTTCTCCTGAACAAAATGATGTATAATAAGTGTGGGTGCACTTAATATGAAAGAGGTGAATTACGGTTGAACAGACATATAGCGCAAATTCCAGTTTTTGTTTACATTTTGTTTTGATCAGAACATGTACAGTTTACTCCGTCCTGAAGGGGTTAAATATAAATTAATTGTATTCATAAAGTAATTTAGTCTTTTTAAAACTACTGTAAATGTAATACTGGCATATTTTAGATTATATACTTTTTATGCATAACCTTTTATGGTTTAGGATAGTATTACATTTATGTTTAAAGGCACACTATTGTAACTAGAACAACTAAAGCTTAATTAGTTGTGCTGGTGAGTTTGATCATTCACTTCAGGCTTTTTTTTTTTTCCAGAGAAAAGGCAGTGTTTACATTGCCCGTTAGGGACCCCTCCAGTGGCCACTCCTCAGATGGATACTGGAGGTACTTCCTGGGGCAGTGCTGCACAGTGTACAGCACTACCGTTCAGTGTCTCCACGCTGAACGTTACTCATACAGATGCATTGTCCCGCCTCATTGCCAATTTTAGCCAATGCAATGCTTTCCCGAAATCATAAATTGTTGTCAGCCAGGAGGCGGATTGGGGGCAGGGCCAACGCCGGCTGGAAATAAAAAAGTTTTATTACTTTTTAAGGGGGCTAATGGGGGCAACACACCTAAATAGTGTTTTTTAGACTATAAGGTCAGTAATACATGTTTGTGTTCCTGACCCTAAAATGTTCCTTTAAGTGCAGCAGTAATACGTATAATTTTTTTTTTTTTTTAAAGTTGGTTGGTTTTCTGTTAGGTGACTGGCACAATGTGTTGCAAGTTTATAAATATTTTTTATGTTGGCACAGACAAGCCGGTGAAAAACCTGTTAACAGTCTTGGATTTAGACAAACTACCTACCTGCTACCTTAGTTTTGTTGTGTTATTTTTTTTTTTTTTGCTTTACTAATGTGATTATCAGTTTCTTATAAATTAAATAAATTCAATCCTTCTCTTGTGCTGAAAATCATTTTAGCTTTTTGTGCTCCAAACCTCACATAGCATGGCATTCATATAAGCATGCAGTCACTTGCTTTAATTTGCAATGTTCTCACTTTATGAGATTATCAAAAATATATTTAAATGTCCTTACTTTTTTAAAAGAAAAAAAAAAAACATTTCATACTTTGTTTATCCTTTGCATTTGTTTGCTTTTTCAATTTTAAAGGTTTTCAGATGTCATACTTGCAACCATTCTAGCTACAAAGTCAGATATGTGTGGTAAAAAGTTTGAACTGAAGATTGATAATATTCGTTTTGTTGGACACCCAACTTTGCTTCAGCATGCAGTGTGCCAGGTATGTCAATGTGCAATTTTCTGGTTTAGGTTTGTGAACATTTTTTTAATGCATTGCAGTTTCACTTATGTGTGATAAGCATGGGACTATTGTTACAGTAAATGCAAATATTTCCTGGGGAACTTTATACATTGGCATGTTAGATTTGTAATTAATTGTTGTGAAAAATATCCATGTATTTACAGAGTTTTAGCTGTAATAAATTAAATTTAACACTTAATGTATACCTAAAAGGACACTATAAGCATCAAGACAACTTTAGCTTAAAGAAGCATTGTTTATTTATAGATCATGCCTCTGCAGTATCACTGCCCAATTCTATGACATTTAGGAGTTAAATTGCTTTGTTGATGCAGCTCTAGTCACACCTCCCTGCATGTAACTTTCACAGCCTTCCTAAATACTTCCTGTAAAATGAGGCTCTAAAGCTCACTCATTTTTGCACTGTCAATAGCATACTACACCTTGCAGGAACCTCTGTTGTTTTTTTTTTTTATCTTTTAAAGTAAGTTAAAGTGGCACTGTCACCTCCCCTAGAGGTGCCTAGAGGGATATTGGCTATACCTCACTCATGATACCTTACAAGGTTGAAACGATCGTCTGGGGTTGCTGCATCTCTCATGCAGAAGGAAATTGCTGGCATTTCGGATCTGGACTGCCTGTACAGGCTGGATCGTTCTATGTTTCAGATATGTTCTCTCTGTAATGGCACAAGTTTAGCTAAAACCAGCTTGAGATCTGAGCGGGGACCAAGCGAAGGAGAGGCTAATTGAGCTGTTGTCCGTTCTCACCTCTTTTGCTACTTGTTTTTTTCCTCCTATAACCCATCCATTTAAAATTACCACCCATTTCCTTTCCCAATTCACTTCCTCAACGGTCCAATTTTCATTTACATTTAGCTGTCCACACATTTCCCATCACCATCCACTCATTGTTGTCCCCATTCAGCTCCACACCAATTGTGTCCTCATTCAGGTCCACACCTATTGCCATCCCCATTCAGCTCCATACATGCCCATCCATTGCCAGATTCCATTGCCTCGCCATCACCCTCCCACCCATTGCCTCGCCATCACCCTTCCACCCATTGCCTCTCCCACCCATTGCCTCGCCAACACCCTCCTCACCCTTCCACCCATTGCCTGTCCCCATTCACTTCCCCACCATCCCACCCATTGATTTCAGGAATGGTATTAAGGGTATTTAAGGAGTCTACTGTATAGACAATTTCTCCAGCAATGATCAGATGAAAAGGACAAAATAGCAGACCCCAATTGTATTACACGGTCCTGATGTCTAAGCTAGGGTAAACACAATGAATGATATGTTTGTTTTTTTAAATATTATATTATGGTGCACAAAGTGGGCAGAGCTTAATTATATATCATTGTCACAAACCTAGTCTACCTTACCTAGGGTTCCCAAACCGCATTTCACACTGAGGAAGTGGGTCCAGCATCTTCTTTGTACAGCAGTGCTGCAGCAGCTCTTTCCATCTCGCTGGGGCCTGCAGTTAATCTTTGATACTAGCAAGCTTCACACATGATGGGAGTAAAACATCCAATCCATAATGACATCATAGGCGCACGTGCACCAAAAGGACAGCCTCTTAAAGGAGCAGGGGACATAATGAATAATAAAGATAGACCAGTTAAGCAATAGTGTTGGAGAGGTGTGAACCTCTCTCCTATATAACATCTAACCATGTCTTAGTGCTCAGTTATACTGTGATGTCAGTGTGTATACTTTAGTGATTTGTAATGTCTCCTTGATTTTTGACCTATTTACCTGTTACTCCGTTTATGACCCTTCCCCGTCCTTCCCTTGGCTACGAGTTTGATAACCCCTATTTGCTACTTCGCTTTTGGCTTACTACTGCTTTCTGGGTTCCTTCTGTCAAAACGATAACATAATTTGGTTGCTGCTTCTAAGTGCAAATTACTTGGAGATATTCTGGAGTTTTATTGATTCTTCAACGGTCTAGGATTTTTCTTTTTACTTTTACAGGTAAGAGTCATCTCTAGGAAAAGGTTTTAGATTGTACAATGTTTGATTTCCTGTTGATAATTGATAAGGCATTTGATTTAATTAGTAAGGTGTTTGCTATTGTTTGCAGTCCTATGGGGTGGTGCCTTTAGTAGTGTATATAAGGGTTGTAGATATTAGCTTAGTTGCTGCTACAAAGTACATTTGGAGATATTCTGGAGAGAAACTGGAGGTAATCTGTGGTACACAGACGGTGGAAAAAAGAAACAAAAAGTAAGACTCCTCATCTCATTAAAATGGCAGACTGTCTAATCTGTAGACTGTTCTCTATATTGCGGCAGGAGATTGTATTTTTGAAGTATGAGATTTGTAAATTATCTGTTAAAAAATTCTCAGGCTGGGTCTGTTGCAAATCCACTGCCGCAGAGATGTCCAATTACTGTAGGTTCTGGTAGACCTAGAGATGTGGATAAAAGGCATAGTGCACATTCTGTGTCTTTACATAATTCATTTTCTGCACTTTCAAATTGTAATTGATGTTCTGGAGACAGGCTCAGGCACCGAGTTTTTGGAACCACCATCCTATATGTCTAAGGTGTGCAAGAGTGCAGCCAATGACAAAAAGGACTAGGTGAGGCCTGATAGAATCCCCCAACAACAACTGCTTTCTATCATACAAGGTGTGGTGTTGGACAATAGTGGCTTTGTGAGATGTCTCACTGGAGCTACTGCTTACAGAGACAGACTTATTTGTAATCTTGTTAAACGAGCAAAGCAGGAAGGGGAATTGGATGTACTTGTCCATCTAGGGACAAATGATTTGGCTTGTAATGAGGTTTCAGAGGTAAAGGAAGTGTTTTGTATTCTTGCCAATGATATACGGCAGGTTGTGTCCACAATTTCAGTCTCTGAGATTCTGCCTGTGCATAACATTCATAATGATAGACAGATGTGTACTAGTTCTTCCTGTATACTGAGAGCCTTAACCTCTTAGTGACCAGACCGTTTTTTCAATGTTCTTACCGTTAAGGACCAGGACTGTTTTTACATCTCTGTGGTGTTGGTGTTAAGCTGTAATTTTCCGCTTACTCATTTACTGTAGCCACACATATTAAATTCAGTTTTTCTCGCCATTAAATGGTCTTTCTAAAGATACCATTATTTTCATCAAATCATATAATTTACTAACAAACATTTTTTTTTATAAAATATGATGAGACAACCCAGGGTATTCAATGTGGGGTATGTCCAGTCTTTTTTAGTAGCCACTTAGTCACAAACACTGGCCAAAGTTAGAATTTATTACATAGTTTCATAACTGTAAAGAGACTTGCGTCCATCAAGTTCAGCCTTCCTCATATTTTTTTTTTTTGCTGTTGATCCAGAAGAAGCAAAAAAAAAGTTTGAAGCACTTCCAATTTTGAAACAAACTAGGAAACAAATTCCTTTTGACCCCCAAATGGCAGTCAGATTTATCCTTGGATCAATAAGTTATTACCCTACATTGAAAAATTATATTCTTGAATATTCAGTTTTTGCAACTATGCATCTAGTTGCTGTTTTAACATCTGTATGGACTCTGATAAAACCACTTCTTCAGGCTGATAATTCCACATCCTTATTGTTCTTACAGTAAAAAACCCTTTTCTTTACCTTAGACAAAATCTTCTTTCTTCCAGTCTAAACGCATGTAAAGTCCGATTTGTGAATAGATTTCCACACCATGGCTTGTATTGGCCCAGAATATATTTATATAAAGTTATCATATCTCTCTGGTGACGTTTTTCTAAACTACAGATGTTTAAATTTGTTAACGTTTTTTAATAGCTGATATGTTCCCTTTTATTAATTTTGTAGCGCGCCTCTGCATTTTTTCTAGTGCCATAATATCCTTCTTTAGAACAGGTGCCCAAAATTACACCGCATTTTCAAGATGTGGTCTAACCAGTGATTTATAAAGAGCCAAAATGATATAATCCCGAGAATGAATGCCCTTTTTCATGCATGGCGATACCTTACTGGTCCTAGCCGCTGCTGATTGACACTGCACATTGTTGCATAGTTTGTTGTCTATAACAATTCCCAGGTCCTTTTCGTGTGTTGTTAGCCCTAATTCGCTTCCATTAAGGGTATACGTTGCTTGTGCATTCTTTACGCCTAGGCTTGTAACCATAGACAGATATTGGATGCTTGTAACCATAGACAGATATTGTTCAGTCAAATAGAATTTGGCATTAATTGCAAACACAAATTCCACAGCTATGAAGCACCTGAATAGAGAAAGGTACGAACAAATGTAAACGAAAGGAAAGTATATACACCTTTTGTTAAAATATCCAATTGTGTCGTTTCCTCCGTGAGTTTTTAGCCATTTTATATACTGACCTTTCATTTTAAGTCCATTCTTGTCGTTTCCTATGTTCGGGAGTTTTTTTTTTTTTTTTTTTTTAGACCTTTCGTTAAAATTAAAACATGCCTGTTTTTCCGTTTGTGAGTTTCATATAAGTGAAAATATATATATCAATCACAGCTATGAAACTACCGAACGGAAAGAAGGCACGAATTAAAACTTTAAACGTAAGGTAAGTATAAAGGGAGCCGATCCTGCTTCTTTAGTCCTGAACGTGGGAAAAGGCGCGAACAGCCTTTCCCACATGTACCTACGGACGTGCTGGGTCTCGTGGCCTGAAGATGGAGGAGGAGAGGCGTCGGGGGACCAGAGCCTGGTAAGGACTTGAATTCCTCAGCTTTTCTTGGCTGGGAAAACCGCAAAGAGTAGTCTACTGAGCCATGGAGACGTCTTCCATGAACTGCTTGCGCCTGTTGAATGCTGGGAAGTTTGGACTGGAAGTCTCAGGTTGCTATGCCAAGAAGAACACCTGAAAAACGAGCATGGTCCAGGTAAGAGGGTGATTGGGTTTTTATAGGTCCACGATAGATTTAAACTCCTCCCACAAATACAGGCCTTTGGCCTTAAAAAACTATATATATATATATATATATATATATATATATATATATATCAAGGGGGGGTTGGCTGCACTACCCTGAACATGCATAAATGGGGGTGCTGCTGGGGGACAAAGTATACAATACACAAGATCCAGCGCACTCACCTATCTACTAAACAGCAACTTCAATGTTGAAAGATTTAGTTTTTTTTTTAAAAACCCTAATCTAGGCAAAAATAATGGGCGTTTAGTTACATTATATGATCATACATTGCATAAGCCTGCCACAACGTCAATGTACCCCATCTTTGGCAGGTCCTACACTAACAGCCTAATGTCTGCTCTTATGAGAGTAACCCACTTGGGGAAAAAAAATCCATCTGGTGCTCTCTGCAGTACAAGGCTAAATAGGGGCCTTGGATCAGGCACCTGTGACAGGGTGGAGTGCAAAACCAAGGAGTTGCCTAGACTCCCCAATATATCTATCTAACTCAAGGGGGGGTTGGCTGCACTCACCTGAATACATAAAGGGAATCAACACAGTAAAGGAGGAGACTATATTTAAAAGAAGAAAAACTACCACAACAAGAAGGCATAGTCTTAAATTAGAGGGGCAAAGTTTTAAAAATATCAGGAAGTATTACTTTACTGAGAGGGTAGTGGACGTGTGGAATATCCTTCCAGTTGAAGTGGTAGAGCTTAACACAGTGAGCGAGTTTACGCATGCGTGGGATAAAAGTAAGGCTATCTTTTCTGATGCAGGGTGGAATGTGATGAAAGATTCAATTGAGCGGTTCTGGCCACTGTTAACCAACGATACACACTTCAAAGACCACGAGCCATCATCACAGCCTGCCGAAGGAAAAATCTGCGCAATTCTCTGGTCCCAAGCCACTTCCAATTAAAATTTCCCAAACCAGAAACCTGGTTAAGAACTCTTTAGTGGGCACTTTCAAATGTGGGAGGTGTGTTGTAGTGCAAACTCATTAATAGAAACTCGGAGTGTAACTGATAGCGATCAAATTGTTTTTTAATTGTAACAAGGCAGTACTAGTCTATCTTCCCTTTAAAGAATGGATCAAAAACATGCCAGATCCACTAAAAAATTTATGGAAACTCAAATTTCCAGACACTTAAAAGAATGTTACTCAGGAAATTCAAATGGACTGAGATTTTGAGGACTTGACAAAGGGAATACCAGTGGATATATAAAATGAAAACCCTAAGTCCAAAGGGACTTAAAGCGGCACTGTCATGCCGAACTTAGCTTTCTTTAATCGATTCCTCTCTCTCTCTCTCTCTCTCTCTCTCTCTCTCTCTCTCTCTCTCTCTCTCTCTCTCGAACTGTTCTAAATTTATTTCTGTCTGCTCTAGTTTTCTTTCAAACATAAGACAAATTAGGGACTATTTGTCTTATGGATGTTTCCTACGCCTGACCATCTCTGACCAGCGGAGGAGCAAAGTGTGCTTCATTTCCGGTGGTCAGAGAAATTTTCCCACAATTTCTAAGCTTTCTTCCCTGTTCCCGCAATGCTTCCTGTCAGTATTCCCGAACTTTGTCATTTAGACAGGACGCCGGCGAAACTGCACGAATTGCGTCCTACAGGAATGAGAACAGTTTGTTCATTCGTGTTAGGAGACAATTCGGGACTTTGTTCCTATCGGAATTTCATTCTAATGAATGAAACTCCGATCCTATTCATGCCGTGGCTGCATCTTGCATCCGCTTAGTAGTTAACTCCCAAATTCCCACGGTATTAAGGAGTTATCTACCAAAAGGCTGAAAGACCTAAATTGGAAGTAAATTGGAAGTAAAGATTACTTAGTATTAGTAATTGCTGCCCCTACTCGCTATACCGCAAGTAGGGGCATGTCTACTAAACAACCTGTGGCTGCTCACTGTTTTAAAAAAAAACAAAAAAAACACCCTAGTACCCCCACCCCTGAATGGTGGGTGAGGCCCCAAAATAACAATAGGGGGCGACCTATTGTCCTCCCCCACCCCCCCGGCCTCCACCCTTGAGTGGTGGGTGGTGGCCCTAAAGGATAATGAGGAGGACCTATTGTCCGGCCCCCCACGCCCTCACCCATGAGCGGTGGGTGGGGACCATAAATAACAGTAAGGGGGGCAGCCTATTATCCTCCCCCTGGCCCCACCCCTGAGCGGTGGGTGGGGGCCATAAAGGAAAATGAGGGTGGGGGGCTATTGTCTTCCCCCTGGCCCCACCCCTGAGTGGCGAGTGAGGGCCATAGATAACAATGAGGGGGGGAACCTATTGCCCTACCTCCCCGGCCCTTACCCCTAAAAAAAAAGGGGAGGGGAACCTATTGTCCGTCCCCACCCGCCAGTGGTGGGTGGGGGCCATAAAGAATAATGAGGGGGGACACATCTACGGTCCTACCCCCCTGCCCCCACCGCTGAGCGCTTGGTGTCGACAATAATGGATTTTAGCCCTTTCTCAAACGCAGGAGGTGCCTTTCTTTTTAAATATACCTGTGTAACCAAGGTAACCAACATAAATACAGCATTAAAAACCTATGATGGTGGACTTTTGCTGCAGCGCATATATAGAAAATAGGTATACTCCTTCAATGTCCTCTATTAACCTCCCTTATATACTATATTGTCACAAGTTCAAAAAAGAATCTGTAATCTTCTATTTACCTCCGTAGAAGGCAGGGTACCACGTGATAGCGACAGAATGGCCAAGGTGACGTTACCGCTACGTTAATCTCAAGTGGCCAAAAACGCAAAGCTGTGGACACCTCGAATACGGTGTCTCTTAAGGGTCAAAATAATGCAAAGCACCTCACTCACTCAACCTTCCTTCAGTTACGAGACCACATCTCCCCAATCCCGGAATTCGAGGTTTTCACTGAAAACTTACCTTTAAGGCTCTCACCAGATATCGGTCAAGCAAACTGTTACTTATATGAGGGTCATTATAGTTTAAAATTATAGGCTACCTGCCATTTGAAAGGTACATTGATATAAACTTACAATCCCTCTTTTTATGAAATACAGTTGCAAGAAAAAGTATCTGAACCCTTTGGAATGATATGGATTTTTGCACAAATTGGTCATAAAATGTGATCTGATCATCATCTAAGTCACAACAATAGACAATCACAGTCTGCTTAAACTAATAACACACACAGAATAAAATGTTGCCATGTTTTTATTGAACACACCATGTAAACATTCACAGTGCAATAAAGTGCACAGTGCAAAGTGCAATAAGTTCAACCAAACGTTTCCTGTAGTTGCAGATCAGACGTGCACAACGGTCAGGAGAATTCTTGACCATTCCTCTTTACAGAACTGTTTCAGTTCAGTAATATTCTTGGGATGTCTGGTGTGAATCGCTTTCTTGAGGTTATACCACAGCACCTCAATCGGGTTGAGGTCAGGACTCTGACTGGGCCACTTCAGAAGGCGTATTTTCTTCTGTTTAAGCCATTCTGTTGTTGATTTACTTCTATGCTTTGGGTCATTGTCCTGTTGCAACACCCATCTTATGTTGAGCTTCAGCTGGTAGACAGATGGCCTTAAGTTCTCCTGCAAAATGTCTTGATAAACTTGGGAATTAATTTTTCCTTCGATGATAGCAATCCGTCCAGGCCCTGACGCAGCAAAGCAGCCCCAAACCATGATGCCCCCACCACTATACTTCACAGTTGGGATGAGGTTTTTTAATGTTGGTGTGCTGTGCCTCTTTTTCGCCACACATAGTGTTGTGTGTTTCTTCCAAACAACTCAACTTTGGTTTCATCTGTCCACAGAATATTTTGCCAGTACTGCTGTGGAACATCCAGATGCTCTTGTGCAAACTGTAAACGTGCAGCAATGTTTTGTTTGGACAGCAGTGGCTTCCTCTGTGGTATCCTCCCATGAAATCCATTCTTGTTTAGTGTTTTATGTATTGTAGATTCACTAACAGGGATGTTAGCATTTGCCAGTGACTTTTGTAAGTCTTTAGCTGACACTCTAGGATTCTTCTTCACCTCATTGAGCAGTCTGCGCTGTGCTCTTGCAGTCATCTTTACAGGACGGCCACTCCTAGGGAGAGTAGCAGCAGTGCTCAACTTTCTCCATTTATAGACAATTTGTCTTACCGTGGGCTGATGAACAGCAAGGCTTTTAGAGATGCTTTTAAAAACCCTTTCCAGCTTTATGCAAGTCAACAATTCTTAATCGTAGGTCTTCTGAGAGCTCTTTTGTGCCAGGCATCATTCACATCAGGCAATGCTTCTTGTGAAAAGCAAACCCAAAACTGGTGTGTGTTTTTTATAGGGCAGGGCCGCTATAACCAACACCTCCAATCTCATCTTATTGATTGGACTCCAGTTGGCTGACATCTCACTCCAATTAGCTCTTGGAGATGTCCTGCACTGTGAATGTTTACATGGTGTGTTCAATAAAAACATGGCACCATTTCATTCTTTGTGTGTTATTAGTTTAAGCAGACTGTGATTGTCTATTGTTGTGACTTAGATGATGATCAGATCACATTTTATGACCAATTTGTGCAGAAATATGAAAGTAAATATAAAACAAAAAATGAAAAATACGAATAGGAAAAAGTTATAATAGAAAACATTAAAATATAAATAAAAAAAAACAGAAAAATGTAAACCTATATCAAAGAAATATATCATAAAAAAAAAAAAAGGGGAAAAATGAAATTTTTCCCCATTCCTTAATGGAAAATTCAGAAGCAGTTTATGTCAGGAATGTGACATAATGTATAATAGTCTTCATCTACATGCTGCACGAGGGGGTCCAAAGAATTCAATTTTCTGTATCCGGAAGTATCAATGATGATGGGAATCAACTGGACAAAGCCTATTACCAAAAGATAAAAGAAAAACACAGATTCAGTATTAGTGACTTAAAAACAATGGGGAAATCAGAAATATACAATATACTATTTCATACAATAAGCCCTACCTAAAAACAGGCATTGGCTGAATTAGGTCAAATCAGAGCAGAGTATAGAGCGCATATGGACTATATAGTAATCCACCAAGAAAAGCAGCAAACACGACTACATGTAAAGAATATAAATCTATTATAGGAGAAATCCTCTAGAAACATAGAAACATAGAATGTGACGGCAGATAAGAACCATTCGGCCCATCTAGTCTGCCCAGTTTTCTAAATACTTTCATTAGTCCCTGGCCTTATCTTATAGTTAGGATAGCCTTATGCCTATCCCACGCATGCTTAAACTCTTTTACTGTATTAACCTCTACCACTTCAAATGGAAGGCTATTCCATGCATCCACTACCCTCTCAGTAAAGTAATACTTCCTGGTTTTATTTTTAAGCCTTTGCCCCTCTAATTTAAGACTATGTCCTCTTGTTGTGGTAGTTTTTCTTCTTTTAAATATAGTCTCCTCCTTTACTGTGTTGATTCCCTTTATGTATTTAAATGTTTCTATCATATCCCCCCTGTCTCGTCTTTCCTCCAAGCTATACATGTTAAGATCCTTTAACCTTTCCTGGTAAGTTCTACAACAAGAAAACTCCCTGTCAGTATACAGACCTTTCGGATCCAACTCATATATCAAAAAAAAGTTATTTGTTCAAGGTTCCTTTCCCTGTCCTCACCCCTAAGAGGTGTTCTGACATGTTCAATAGCCATATATCTGAGCTGTGCAACTGTATGATGGAATGTCTCAAAATGTCTTGATAAGGCTGACCATAGGTTGCGTTTCCGAATGTAACTTTCATGTACACCTATTCGTGTTGTGAATGCTCTACTTGTTTCACCAATATATTGCTGAATCCTCACCCAAGGCTTAAATAGCATTAGCAGTGGCAAAACTAAATCTAATATTTGCTCGATTCTGGGCTACACTAGAAGCAAGACGGCTGATAAAGGTATGAAGCAACCCTGAACCTATCACCCAGCCTATCTACCTTCTCCAGACTGACCCACATACGGAGCCTGCCTGCACCCGGCTGGGTCAGCAGGAACTCCTCCCATCACTGCGTATGCCGAGAGATCTAGGAGCTGTTGATTGGTCGAGACCCGACAACACTACCAGAGAGCTTACAACAGTGGGGAGCAGGACAGGGAAACTAAGCCACTGAACTCTGACCCCTATAGCTCCTCAAAATAACGAACTTCTCCGTTGGGAGAATATGTGGCACTCTGATTCATACTGGACAACATCACTCTCACAGCATGAGAACCACTTCCAAGATACCTTTTCAATGGGAGCTGAGTGATCTTCATTCAAAGCGGGAATCCTGGATGCCCTTTGCTGCGCAGTGGCGCCCTTACTTCTGTGGAGGACATCTCAGTTTCACATCTTTCTGGTGGACTCCTGTTTTAAACTTCTCTGCTTATTAGCTTCACAGTTACTGTATATACTAGAGTATAAGTCGACCCGAATATAAGCCGAGGCCCCTAATTTTACCACAAAAAAATGGGAAAACGTATTGACTCGAGTATAAGCCTAGGGTGGGAAATGCAGCAGCTGCTGGTAAATTTCTAAATAAAATTAGATCCCAATAAAATTACATTAATTGAATATTTATATATTTATATAAAATTAATGCAATGTGTGTGTAGTGTGTGTATATAATGAATGCAGAATGTGTGTGTGTATATAATGCAGAGTGTGTGCATTATATACACAAACACACTCTGCATTATATACAAACACATTCTGTGTGTGTATATAATGCAGAGTGTGTTTGTGTGTTTGTGTAGTGTGTGTAAACGGTTTTTTTTTATTAATTTTTTTTATTTTATTATATTTTGTATTTATTTTTATTTTAATATTATAAAATTAAATATCGTTTTTGTCCCTCCTCCCTGCGTAATACCTGGCCAGGGAGGGGTCTATGGCAATCCCTGGTGGTCCAGTGGATGGGCTGTACAGTGGGGGGGCTGGCAGGTAGCGTTTACCTTTACAGCAGCTTCGTCCGCGGTCTTCGTTCGCGGTAAGTGTCGTGGTCTGCGTGCCGCGTGGAGCGTTGCCACGGTAACCCGTGGCAACGCTCTGACGGCTGCAGTTCTCGCAAGACTTGCACTGTGAGCTGAACAGGGGAGCTACATAGAGCTGACAGGAGCTGCTGTAAAGGTAAGTAAACACTTTCTGCCGGCCCCCAACAGGACCGCCAGGCTTGTAATGAGCCCAGCGGTCCTGGTCTGTATTATGGCAATGTAAGTTGCCATAATACAGACAGTGACTCGAGTATAAGCCGAGTGGGGCTTTTTCAGCACAAAAAATGTGCCAAAAAACTCTGCTTTTACTCGAGTATATACAGTATTTACAGCCTTTGTCTCACTCAAAGCACAGTTTAGCTTGGATAATAGATATTTTTTTTTTCTCTACTGCCCAGGGCTAGCTAGTCCTATATGTTTGCATAACCGATCAAAAGTCCCATAGTTAGACATGTCTTAACCCCTTAAGGATGAGTGACGGACGAGGTCCGTCACTCAGGGGAATGCGTTAATGACGAGTGACGGACCTCGTCACTCAGGGGAATGCGTTAATGACCAGTGACGGACCAGTGCCGGCGATCGCGGGGTTAATGCTGTTGCTGGGTCCCTCCGAGTCAAGGGCAGACCAGCAGCAGCAAATCCGGATATCCCAGCCCATGTGATCGCTGTGACAGCCAGGGGTCACAATGATGCTGGGATATCTGATCCGCCTCCCTCCACCTCTTGTGGGTTTGTGAAGTGGAGAGAGACGGATCGCTGCAACATTGTGTCCCAGAAGAAAAGTTAAAGGTTTAAGAAAAGTTCCCAATCCCTTTCCCCTGTATAAAAAAAATAAAAAATAACCCTTTCCCTGCTGTTTGATCACTGCTAGCAGTGATCAATATACAGGTCACAGTACTTTACTGTGATATATTTTTTTTTACTTTCAAGGGTTAAGTTTTTTTTTTTTAACCCTAAGGGGTTAAATTTTATTATTTGATTTTATTAGTGTATGATTTAGTTACTTGGGTGGGTGGAAATTGGGTGGGAATTAGGGAATAAAAAATAAAATAAAAAATTATTTAGTTAAAGTTTTGTTAGCTTTGTTAACTGTATTTAACAATGTTCAGGAAGTATAATGCAGAGGAGGCTTATGCCCTGTTAGTGGCCGACTCAGAGGCGACAGACACTGCCTCAGAGAGTGACGCAGGGGACTATGTGCCAGATACTGCAGGACCATCAGGGGAAATCGCCGATTCCCCTAATGCTGAACATGGCGCAGATGACTGGGTACCCCCTAATAATTTTTCCCCAGACATCCCAGTGTTTACAGCCAATCCTGGCATACAGGCGGACCTGTCTGCCTATAGTGCGCTGGATGTTATGCAGCTGTTCTTGGGGGATGAGATTTTTGGGGAGATAAATGCCCAGACTAATCTCTATGTGGAGCAATATCTGGCACGCAATCCAGACTCTCTTCTCTCCAGGAAAGAGAGATGGAACCCAACCAGTGTGCCAGAATTTAAACAATTCTGGGCACTGACCATGTTAATGGGGCTAATTAAAAAGCCCGCAATTAGGATGTATTGGTCCAAACATCCTATTTGCAATACCCCCATTTTTGCCGAGACAATGCCGAGGGAAAGATATGAAGACATACTGCTGTTTATGCACTTTAGTGATAATAGCAAGTGCCCCCCAAAAGGTGATCCGCAGTATGATCTTTTATATAAAAAACGCCCTTTAATTGCCCACTTTAACCATAAATTTGCCACTCTATATACCCCCAATAAAAACATTTCCATTGATGAGTCCCTGATGAAGTTCAAGGGAAGACTGGGATTTAAACAATATATCCCATCCAAAAGATCCCGATATGGGATCAAATTGTATAAACTGTGTGAAAGTGGCAGTGGCTACATATACACCTTCCGTGTATACGAAGGAAGGGATAGCCACCTTGATCCCCCAGGTTGCCCAGATATAGTAGGGACAAGTGGGAAAATTGTCTGGGACTTAATAATGCCCTTACTTAACTATGGTTATCACTTATACATTGATAACTTTTACAATAGTATCCCACTGTTAAAAATGTTATACTGCTTCGAGACCGTGGCCTGTGGCACTATTCGAAAGACTTGCACAGGCTTCCCAAAGGCTCTGGCAAACAAAAAAATGAAAAGGGGGGAAACAGCAGCTCTCTGCCAGAATGAACTGCTGGCACTCAAATACAGGGACAAAAAGGATGTTTTCATCTTAACCACCATTCATGGTGAAAACACTCAGAGGGTCGCAGTTCGTGGCAGAGACGAATGCAAGCGAGTGCCAGTCTGCATACGGCAATATAATCGGCATACGGGGGGCGTTGACCTGTCCGATCAACTGATGCAGCCGTATTTGATCATGCGTAAGACCAGGGCATGGTATAAAAAAGTGGGCATATACCTGATGCAGATGGCAATACACAATGCATTTGTCATTTTCAAAAAGGCAAATGCTGGGCTGAATATATCCTTTCTTTCGTTCCAGTTTAACCTCATTACTGGGCTACTTGAGTGCCACACAAGGAGACCATCAGTGGAGCCTAGCAGAAGAATGGAGGAAGGTCACTTCTGCTTTAAGATTCCACCAACCCCTAAAAAACAAAACCCCCAGAAAAGGTGCAGGGTGTGTTACAAGAGAGGCGTAAGAGTTGAGACCAGCTATTACTGCCCCGATTGACCCTCTCAGCCCGGCCTATGCATTGGCCACTGTTTTAAATTTTTTCACACCCAAGACGAATAAGTAGACCAGTTTTGGGTTGTGATTTTTTTTTTTAGTCATCTGTCTGATTGGTAACCGAATCTTGGCTTTGTCTCCCGCTTATCCTGTCTTCTCTGATCCTTGACCTCGGCTTGTCCTATCGTTGTTCCGTTTCTCTTTACTCCTTTGACCTCGGCTTGTACCTTGACAATAATCTGCTTGTATAGCCCGGCCATTCTAAGGACCGGTATTACAAGTTTCTCTCTGTGTTCTCTCTCTTTGTGGTCTGTCTGTGTTTTGGTTTTGGAATCCATGACAGCTTTGCCCGGGATGCAGTTTACCCCAACTATTCCCCCTATTCACAGCAAATAGTATGCACTTGTTCATAATTTGAATTGATGAGCTGCCTATACTTAAAAATATATGTG
Source organism: Pelobates fuscus (assembly GCF_036172605.1). Classification (NCBI taxonomy): domain Eukaryota; kingdom Metazoa; phylum Chordata; class Amphibia; order Anura; family Pelobatidae; genus Pelobates; species Pelobates fuscus. The sequence continues at coordinate 115,196,563 of NC_086324.1, read as the reverse complement.
GCCTTTGAGAGGCCATTTGCAGTCCTGAGCTAATACAATGAGACTTGGGCCCAGCATCCACTTTTGAAAAATATGGAAGTGGTGTTTCTCCAATGTGCCCCTTCAACATCCACATAACCCTGAGAAAGGTACACATTGGGTTATCGTTGCACTAACATGACATAGCTGAGCAACATATTAGGTGTTACACTGCCTTAGCACACATAAGGATAGCAAAATATACAGTAACATCTCCAAGTGTGTGTCAAAAAGGCAGAAACAATGCTAATTGCAACTAGACTTGGTACAAACCAACAAAAAAATTATCCTACACTTGATGTAGATTATTTTGAAAATAAACAAATATGTTCAAATGTCTATCTGTTCCTGTCCAAATCTGAGATGATTAAATTGCGTATACGCAGAAGTAAATTCACACTGACACACGGAGTTCAGGTTAAAAGCACTTCGAGAAAATTTAATGGCATCAGGTTAAAGGCGGGCTTGCAGACCCTTATAAGAGCAAAATTACATCATCATTGAATATCAAGATAACAACAAATAAACATCATTAATTGGATTAGGTGTTAAGTGGCTATGTCAATGTCCACCCATCAATATTATTTATTGGCTCAAGTACTAAGTGGCTGACTAGGTGTCCTCCCACCGGGAGGTGGCGTCATTCTGGACACGGGTGTGGACAGATGGCTCAAGCGCCATCTTACCCAGCACGAGGCTTACTCGGTGGGAAGGGGGGCTTGGGCGTCATTTTGGGTAGTTAGTGATGTCAGACTCGGGGTCAGGTTCAGGGTCTTTTTTATGAAAGAACATTTCATTAGAGCAGTTTTCACATGGCCTAGCTATAGTATACTTTGTTTCATATTACAGGAACTTGATAATTCCGGTGTTAGTCATGTCCTTCTAGAAAATACATTCTCTATTCAATATTCTAAATGCTGTTAGGAAAATCTGTCATGTAATGTAGTTAAAATGGAGTTAGTACAAAAATTCAATACAGGATCAATAAAGGTTTTTAATAATTCTACATCACACTAAGGTTTAGAATATACCTTTTGAAATACCCTGGGGTATCTACTTTAAGAAATGATAGGCCTTTGTGGGATAGTTTGAATTTAAAACCTCAAGATGCTTGGAAATTGCACATTGGCCCAGCGTCAAAATTCAAAGTTCGGTTAAAAACTGATATGACTTGGTCTCCAATGTGCCCCTTCAACATCCACATAACTCTGAAAAAGCTACACATGGGGTTATTGTATCACTAAGATGACATAGCTGAGCAACATGGTAGGTGTTATACTGCCGTAGCACACATAAGGATAGCAAAATATACGGTAACATCGCCAAGTGTGTGTCAAAAAGGCAGAAAAAATGCTAATTGCAATTAGACTTGGTACAAACTAACAAAAAAATTATCCTACACTAAGGTTTAGAATATACCTTTTGAAATACCCTGGGCTATCTACTTTAAGAAATGGTAGGCCTTTGTGGGATAGTTTGAATTTAAAACCTGCTAAGATGCTTTGAAATTGCACATAGGCCCAGCGTCAAAATTCAAAGTTCGGTTAAAAACTGAAATGGCTTGGTCTCCTATACGGCACTTTAGCTTCCCGAAATAGTGCCAAAGACATACAATGGGGGTGTCCTTTTACTCAGAAGACTTAGCTGAACATAATTTGTGGGGTTTGAACTTAGTGGCACATATGAAATATTCAAAATGCCCAGCAAAAATGCAATCCATATGTAAAAAACGCACAAAATTCTTTTTTACCACATAGTTTGGCATTTATTGGTGAAAAAATGGGGGCATGTTAAGGCACAATATGCACCTTATGAGATACCCTGGAGTGTCTACTTTTACAAATGGTAGGCCTTTGTGGGTTTTCTTTGAACAGTCAAACTGTTATAATACCCCAAACGGAAGCATAGGCTCATTAAATCCGTCTCTCAAAATTCTACTGTGAGTACTGCAAAGGACAGGTCTCCTATATGGCACTGTAGCTTCACAAAATAGTGCCACAGACATACAATGGGGTGTCATTTTACTCAGCAGATGTAACTGAACACAAAATAAAACTTTGTACAGATATAGCACACACCAACTTTACAAAATACACGCAAGAAGTTCTTTGTTATAAGTTTGTGTGCCAAAAACTAAATAAAACACAATTTTACTCCAATTGTTAGCAGAGGTTTGCGGTGAAATGGCTACGTAGAAAGTGTCAAAATAACCCTAGGTAAATAGCCTGTGATGTCTACTTTCTATAAATATCTACTTTTGTGTGACAATTTTGTTTTGTTTTATGGCTATTAAGCTTACAAGACAAACATACCAAATTCTAAAATCGCTCCACATTAAAAGTTTATTCTACTCCTTGTGGTTTGTGACCTGTAACTACCAAAAAAAACCTTTAAATCCCAGACACATTATATATTCTGTAATTAAGAACAACTAAATTAGTAAAATGCAAATTGGAGTTGAACGCAATCAGCAAAAAATGCCGTTGTCATAAAGTGAAAGAAAAGCTTCCGAAGCTCTGTCCTTAAGGGATTAAGACCGCAGCCAAATGTACAAGTTGTGATCAAAACAAAACGTAAACAAAACCTGGCATTTGCGCTATATGTCTGTCCAACTGTAATTCACCTCTTTCATATTAAATGCACCCACACTTATTATATATCATTTTATTCAGGGGAAGCATGGCTTGCATGGAACATAATTTTATAACATGACAGGAGGCTTCGTATTTGCTTAAGTCTCTCTTTACTAGAACTCCACAGCAGCACAGAAAAAACAACCAATCAGAAAAAAGTTAGGTACTATAAAACTCCCCTCCCCATGCATCATTTCCTCTTTCTTTGCTGCTCTGCAGTCAGTACAGGTCAGAGTACCACTGCCTCCTGCTTATAGTGGGTGGCTTTGGGTTTTTATTGCTTATATTCAGTCTTTTAGCCTTATAAATGCAGTATTGTTGTAATCCTTAGGGGATTTTATTCTTATATGCAGTATGTTATATCCTTGTGGGATTCTATTCTTATTATGCAGTATGTTCTATCCATGTGGGATTGTATTCATGTAAATGCAATATTTTTATCCTTATGGCATTCTATGTTTATGATGCAGTATGTTTTATCCTTATGGCATTTTATTTTATAATGCAGTATGTTTTATCCTTCTGGCATTTTATTTTTATATACAGTAGGTTTTATCCTTATGGCATTTTATTTTTATATACAGTAGGTTTTATCCTTATGGCATTTTATTTTTATAATGCAGTATGTTTTATCCTTATGGCATTTTATTTTTATATACAGTGTTTTATCCTTGTGGCATTTTATTTTTTATAATGCAGTGTGTTTTGTGCTTATGGGATTTTTTCCTGTAAATGCAGTAGGTTATAGGCCTTGTGGCATTTTATTTTTTATAATGCAGTGTGTTTTGTGCTTATGGGATTTTTTCCTGTAAATGCAGTAGGTTATAGGCTTTGTGGCATTTTACTTTTTATAATGCAGTGTGTTTTGTGCTTATGGGATTTTTTTCCTGTAAATGCAGTAGGTTATAGGCCTTGTGGCATTTTATTTTTTATAATGCAGTGTGTTTTGTGCTTATGGGATTTTTTCCTGTAAATGCAGTAGGTTATAGGCCTTGTGGCATTTTATTTTTTATAATGCAGTGTGTTTTGTGCTTATAGGATTTTTCCTGTAAATGCAGTAGGTTATAGGCCTTGTGGCATTTTATTTTTTATAATGCAGTGTGTTTTGTGCTTATGGGATTTTTTCCTGTAAATGCAGTAGGTTATAGGCTTTGTGGCATTTTACTTTTTATAATGCAGTGTGTTTTGTGCTTATGGGATTTTTTCCTGTAAATGCAGTAGGTTATAGGCCTTGTGGCATTTTATTTTTTATAATGCAGTGTGTTTTGTGCTTATTGGATTTTTTCCTGTAAATGCAGTAGGTTATAGGCCTTGTGGCATTTTATTTTTTATAATGCAGTGTGTTTTGTGCTTATGGGATTTTTTTTTTTTTTTTTTTTTTTCCCTGTAAATGCAGTAGGTTATAGGCCTTGTGGGATTTTTCTTCGGTGTCTGTACTTCGGATCATCGCTGCTTCTACCTCCAAAGCATTTGCCTCCTCTGTCCCCCGAGATCTGGGACCGCGGAGTTAATCTCCGCCAGCCCAGTGTGTTTTTTCCAGCTGCCGGTATGCTCGCGAGTGAGCACGACCACCCGGCGTCCGGATCTTCTTTCCCACGTGGCTGCTTCGCTGCAGCCGTCCCCCCCCCCCCCCCCCCGTGGGTCCCGTGTGTTTTACCCGGTCGCAGGGGTACTCGCGAGTGAGCGCGAGTACCCGGTGGTCGGATCGTTTCCTCCACGTAGAGGCTTCACTGCGGCCGCCTCCGCCCGCGGACCGCGTGGGGGCGGGGGGTGTGCCCACACGCATCTCCTTCCCCGCCAGTACCGTTCTTGGCGGAGGTCTGTGGAGGGGCTTTCTCCTCCCCCATCTATAGGCAGGGTGTATTCAGACCCCAACCTAATTCGCTGGCAGTCTGGGAGGACCACCTCCCACCCTGCTCAGGGTGCATATCCATATAGAGACATATAGCAATTATGTGATCAAACATATATATTATATATTTTTACTTCTATATTTCTTCAAGGGCTGGAGATCAGCCTGTAGGCAATACACCCTGTACTTCTGAGTTTTCCTGCAACAGGATATCCTTATTTTTGGCCACAAGCATTAAGGTCTAACAGTTTCCTGTATATCTGTAGACACATTACCTCTGCCTAGGGGGTTTGCATATTGGAGTTATTTCACCCTAGGTTCCCTGGTTTTCATTACACATATAGGGGGCTCTACACAGATTGACCCCCTGCTATTGTCGGAATACAACACCGGGGTATGCCCTGCTATGTCTGTGCCCCATTGATTGGCCTGCTATGTCTGTGCCCATAAGAACGGCCTGCTATGTCTGTGCCCATAAGTGTCTGTGCCCATAAGATTGGCCTGCTATGTCTGTGCCCATAAGATTGGCCTGCTGTGTCTGTGCCCATAAGATTGGCCTGCTGTGTCTGTGCCCATAAAATTGGCCTGCTATGTCTGTGCCCATAAGATTGGCCTGCTATGTCTGTGCCCATAAGATTGGCCTGCTATGTCTGTGCCCATAAGATTGGCCTGCTATGTCTGTGCCCATAAGATTGGCCTACTATGTCTGTGCCCATAAGATTGGCTTGCTAGGTCTGGCCCATAAGATTGGCCTGCAATACCTGTGCCCAATAAAATGGCCTGCTATGTCTGTGCCCCATTGGATAGCCTGCTATGTCGGTGCCTACTTGGATGGCCAGCTATGCCTGTGACTATTTGCTTGGCTAACCTTTCTGTGTCCATTCGTTTGACCTGCTGAGACTATGCCCTAAGGACGGGCCTACGCTATTGGTACCGAACCCCTTTTGGCTGCAGGCCTGGGGTAATATCACTGAGAAAAACCCAGTGCACACCAGTGACATGGAGATAGGCAGGTGTCCGGGCAAACACCATTGCCATAGTGTTCGAGAGGACACCAGTATACGGCCATCTGAATATGGCGGGAAGGGTGAAGGCCCTAAACCTCATGCCTGAAGGGCAAAGTTTCTTATGAAGACCCCGGACACATCCACGGTTTACTCCAAACCGGCGACTGCACGTCTCCAAGGAGAACTTCGCACCGGCAGGGACCGGTATTCAGACTCCTTCAGGAGAAAGCTGTGTTTTTCCCTTGTCTTTACCATCTACTCTGTATATGCCTCCCGGAGTCCCTATAGGTTCGGTAGTTTTTTCCTGCGTTAGGTTAGCTCCTGGCCCTGTCCAGTGGGATTTACTTTTCTTACCTTCCGGCCTGCTGTTTACATTCTATCCGAGATAGAATGGGTGTATTTTCTCTTATCTTCGTTTATTGTTGCTTTTTTGTTTTGTTTTGGTTTTTTTTCATGACTTCCTTTTCCTATTCGCTCGGGTCGTCGTGAGGCCTGACTTGGTCTCCTCCGACCTCCCGGGCACTCGTGGATTGCGGAGAACGTCTCCAGCTTTCCTCGGACTACCAACAGCCTACCAGGACCCCGCGCGCGCGCGCACGGGATCCGGATAGTCGGTTGATAGTTTTCCATTCCTTGTTTCCCAGATTGCCCTCAGCCTTATGCTGACATTTGTGATTGGTGCGCCCTACGGTTTTGGTCACCCTGATCTCTAGGGACTCTAGTTTGCACCACAGGAGGGTGCGGCCCTCCATCACCTCGATCCGAGTATATTTATTTTCAGGAGCAGTGGGCGAATCCTCTCATACGGAACCGGATACTGATTTGTTATTAGAGGGCGCAGTCCCTTACTCGTCATCAACCAGATACTGGGCTGGATACAAAGTACAAGTTGGTGGACCCATTCTCATAGAGAGAACCGGTCTCGGATGTAGACTCTGCTGTTGGTTACTAATAAGTGCGGCCCGCTCAGGCTAGCACCCGGACGCTCTCACGGTATGCGATCACAGTAGTAGAGAGCGCGGCTCTTTCATGCACTCGACGCTCTACAGTACCGGCCATTTGTTCATCACACAGGCTTGTGCCTGTGCAAGACATTGATGACTACATAGAGGGGCGTCCCTCCGGAATTCAATTAGAGCTGCCATCCACGCTACTGGCTTCGTCCTAGAGGACTGCCTGGTCATGCAAGTATTACATGTTTGGACTAGATCCCTCTATTCTATCTCCCGTGATGGATCTACTAGATCCGGGCTGCTGTAAAACACGCGAGAAATACTCAGAGGTATAACGGGGGGAGTCTCCCATTTATTTACACACACTCCTGGAGATGGTACACTAACGGATGGTCCTCCGGTATTTTGAGAGTGCAGGTTTTTGGCATATTCGGCACCATATAATACAGAGTTTGCTTTCTGTTTTAGATATCCAGACCATTACTAGCAAACTGGGCAGAAAGTTTCCCCATGTCAAGATGTCGGGAGATACGGAGACCTTCATGGAGCAAACAGGCACCGCCTTGCTCGGGTAACAACATTAAGGAAGGACTATTGCCCGGTCTGAAGGTAAAACCGTACGTATGGGTCATATGGTAAATCAGGAATCCTCGTTTGTCTTGACTTCTCCGGTCTTTACGATCTTGGGATAAAATCGGAGCGCATACCTGGTGAACATGGTTCGGAGATGGAGGACCCTTCGTCTATACTCTATTCATCCCTCACGGGAGCCGTCTGTTTTTGGATTCGCGCTACCCCCTTTTTTTCAACTACCGTCGAGGGGATCTATGAGACTTTACGGAGGTACCTGGTGTACCCCGACTCCTACAGACATCTTTCACTCTTTGACGAGGGCATTGCTGGATGGAAATCTGCGTTCCAGTTGGCTTTTCCCTTCCTTTGCAGGTTTCCAGGATTCGCTATTCCCAGTATAGTCGACCACCGTCCTTCCACACAAGTTCAGTTCGGAACCCTGAATGGACGTCCTTTGGAGTCTTTCTCTACTGCGTCCAAGGTTTACTCAGTCCATTTGGAATCTTAGAATCACTTAGAATACGGCTAGTTTGGCCACGCTCTTGCCTGCATTATGAAATTATTCTCGGATGAGACATATCACCGGGTAGGACAGGAAGGAACGAAAGTTCCTCCTCGGTTTCTAATACGATTTTGGTAGTGGACTTGGGCGCATTCCTTGAAATTGGAGATCTACCTGCAAGACCACATCGCCGAATATCCCTGGCACGATCGGAGGAACCGCCTTACGGATCATGAGTTGAGACGGTGACACTTTCTTCTCGCGTCCCCAAGTCCGAACTTGACCTTTGATATTAAAACTACAGGAAGATGACTGATAGGTCAGCTTGCCAGCTCATGGACCGGCTGCTAGGAAACAAGTCGCAACCACATACAATGGATTTACCAGCGGATGGTACTTTTTTCCGTAATTGAGATGCTTCGTCGGCTGGCATTTTCTTTTATCCGTCTACTGTCAATTATCGAACTTGGAATGTCCAATTAGGATTACTCTGATATTTCCTGCAATAGATACCAGCGACACAAACAGCGTTGGATTGGTGAATTGAGCGTTGAAACAGCAAATACGAAGCCTCCTGTCATGTTATAAAATTGTAGATTATGCTAGCTTTAGTGTACCTATAATCTTAATTTTATTAATGACAGGAGGCGAGTATTTCCCACCCATTCTTGTCCCTCCCTTGTTTAATGTTATAGTTTAGATTATCAGGTACGTATGCAACTCTGTTTGTTGTCTCTGATACCTGTCGCTTGTTCATTATGTCTGTGTTTCTTTTCATAAGTAGGGTTGGGATATCTACATATTAAGGTTAATTTTGGTTGCTACATTGGGTACCTACATGTTTATTCTGAGTACATTTCATTGGATAATCAACCTGTTCGATTCTGTTTTTCTCTCGTTTCAGTTTACAGTCCATCAACACTATCTAGTTTGACGGTTACTCTCGGATGGTGGACATCGTTATATTCATCGTATCTAGGACTTCGTTTCTTCCCCATGATGTTCTCTGCCTTTTATTCTGTTTTGTCGCAGCTTGAAAGAGGAAATGATGCATGGGGAGGGGAGTTTTATAGTACCTAACTTTTTTCTGATTGGTTGTTTTTTCTGTGCTGCTGTGGAGTTCTAGTAAAGAGAGACTTAAGCAAATACTCGCCTCCTGTCATTAATAAAATTAAGATTATAGGTACACTAAAGCTAGCATAATCTACAATTTAATATGAAAAAAATATAAAACAATGGGAGAATATAAGAATATTTTTTTAATTTTCTTAGTTCTATGTGACATTTTAACTGTGAATGTCAAAATAGTTTTTGCTTTTACTGCAGTAACATACACATATTTGTATTCAGTGATGTCTCACGTGTAAAATAGTACCCACTATGTACAGCTTTTATGGTGTTTTGGGAAGTTACAGGGTCAAATATAGCGTGTTACATATTTCAGTTTTTTCACATTGAAATTCACCAGATTGGTTACATTGCCTTTACTAAAAAAGACTGAACATACCCCATTTGCAATACCCTGGGTTGTCTACTATTGCAAATGGTAGGCCATCATGGGGGTAATTTTCATTCCTGGGCTACCGTACGGACTCAAAGGCAACTTGGTGAATTTTAATGTGAAAAAAATGAAACGCAAGTCTTGTATTTGACTCTGTAACTTTTGAAAATACCATAAAACCTGTACAGGGGTACTGTTATACTCGGGAGACTTCGCTGAACACAAATATTGTTTCAAAACAGTAAAACATATCACAACAATTTTATCGTCAGTGTAAGTGCCATTTGTGTGTGACAAATGCTAAAAATGTCACTGTCCCTGACGATATCGTCATTGTAATACATTTTACTGTTTTGAAACACTAATATGTGTGTTCAGCGAAGTCTTCTGAGTAAAACAGTACCCCCCATGTACAGGTATTATGGTGCCTTGGAAAGTTACAGGGTTAAATATAGTGCTAGAAAATTCCCTGAACTTTCGGCCCGGGTTGTCAGGCAGGTCCTGCAAATTGTAATTAATAAAATTACCTAATTATGTAAAATTATTACATAAATATATACATAGAATTATTATATTATATTATATATATATATATATATATATATATATTTATTTGAAGGCTTGGCCTGTAGTTGTGAGAGGGGCTTGAATTCCCTTTAAAAGGGCTGCCAATCCACTCCCACCTTACTGTTACTGGTCTCTCGAGTCTGAAACATTTTAATTCCGGTTCAGACCGCCATCTTGGATTTTCCTTACCTGTTTCCTCGAGGTCTCCTGGTCCGGCGCTTCCATGGGTCTCCCCCCGTCACCGGCGTCTGCACAGCCCGTTTCGTTACTCACAACCGCGGGAAAACCGTAAGTCATGCGTTTAAACCAACGCTCGGTTCTTTTCGTTTTTGCATAAATATACCGTTCGGCTAAAATCTTGTATTTACTCCCATTATTCACACTGCTTAAATCTACCGAACGATATTATTCGGTTATATATATATATATATATATATATGAAATTGCCAATTCGGTTTAAGATCTACACTTAGGATGTATCCATTCGTATGTTTCAATACTCTATCTAGTCCTTTCAGGGATTACATACAACTCACGAATAAGCACGAATTTCAAACGGTACTCCAAAGGATTTTCCCCTACTGGTTACAAACGTTATTACAGTCACTTATAAATTTCTACTAATATAAATGGTTATACATGGATGATATGTCCTGATTTTCCTGACCTTTTTTCACAGGTTCATACCAGGGGTTCGTACTAGGAATAGTGATTTCTCACACCTGTGTTAATTATATTTACCTTATAGGTTGGTTGGAATTTATTAGGTTTCAATTTAAAAAAAAACTAAACAATACACATTAAAAAATAGGTAAATGTGTAAATTTACTCTTTTAGCTTATTATACGCTGGACGGCAGCTTTTACAAGCACTGAAGCCGTCATCTTCTTTCTCATTAAAACTACCCTCTGCAGTGTATCGGGTAGGTTCTTGTTTTAGGGCCCACGATCTGGCCAAAACTACTACATTACAGTCAGACGCCTATATATCAATCTCATATTCACAGGTAAACATCCTAATACATTTTCAGTCACTGGTTACCTCTACTGTAACAACTCGGCCTGACTCACATATCAGGTACTACGCCAGAACCCATTACTTTCTATGTTTTAAGGGGTACTGGTCCTAGGTTATATGTCCCAATTAGGTATATTCTTCTGGTCTTAATCCATAGGCTAGTGGTCCCGCGAGGCCAACATCCCCATCCTCATACTCGGAGGTACTACCCCCTCGGGCCAAATCATAGCTAGCCGCCTCAATGCAAAGAGAGGGCCTCACCTGTCACTCCCATTCTTTCTTATGCTTTAATTGACACAGAGGCCAACACCCCGCCACAACGTTCGGTTGCCTCAAACTTCCCCTCGGGCCCACGCATAGATAGCGCCTCTCAAGACGCTTGGCAACCAGCTCATCTGTCACGCTCAAAAGCATAATTGTTTCACCACTTGGTATTTAGCTAGCCCACCAGTACCCACCCATTTCATTTCATGTACAAACCAACAAACCACAGCATTTTTCACCTAAACACTGACCCCTATCGATCATTCAGTATACTACAGGCTTCTTAGACGTTTTGCTTTTCATGTACAAACCAATAAACCACTGCATTTTCACCTACACAGTGACCCCTACCGGTCATTCAGTGTACTACAGGCTTCTCAGACATTATTGCATTTCATGTACAAACCAACGAACCACTGCATTTGCGCCTACACACTGACCCCTAACGGTCATGCGGTGTACTACAGGCTTCTCAGACATTATTGCAATTCATGTACAAACCAACGAACCACGGCATTTTCGCCTACATGCTGACCACTACTTGTCAATAGGCATACTACAGGCTTCTCAGACTTTATTTTCATTTCACAAGCAAACAAACTAACTACAGCATTTTCACTTTTATACTGACTCCTATCTGTCAATCCTTATACTACAGGCTTTTCAGACATATGGTTATTCCCCTCATAACATTCCCACTATAATTATAATTACACAATAACACTTCCTTACAACTCATGCTTGCTATGATATAATCATTTCCGAATACCTGCCTACATAGGCATTTAGTTACATTTACTGACAATACGCATACAATACGCATACTTTTACCCAAGAATACTATTTAAAGCACTATGCAGGATTCCAGAGTCTAATACAGAATATTGGCATGATTGCACGCTTAAAATATAAGTCTTTCTAATTATGTATTTTCACATATTAGGTTATTCAGCAAACATTGGGACGGAGCACTTTTGCTCTATTAAACTTGCATGACACACATATGGGTATACGCTTTTAAATGTCTATATTCAATTTTCATACATTGTTTACCCGTATGGGATATAGGTATTAATAACCCTTATGACCAGTAAGGGTACCTAATCATACTACCAGGTACATACACCTGCTCATGTGGGATATACATACATTTTCTGTTTCCCCCTGGGTATATCCTTGGCGTACTGGCAATTAGGGACTATAGGTTTCCAATAGGTACTCTCCTTTGTTGGCATCTACGCCTGTCATATAGTGGTCACGCGAGGCCAACACCCCGCCTCAACGCTCGGAGGCAAACACCCATCGGGCCACTCGTGAGATAGCCGCCACATATGATATAGAGAGGGCCTCACCTGTCACTCCCTTCCCCTTTTTTCTGGTTACAGTCACCGAGAGGCCAAAATCCTGCCACTACGTTTGGTGGCCACAAAAAATCCCCTCGCACCACTGCATAGATAGAGCCTCTCATGCCACTTGGCAACTAGCAGGGCCTCATCTGTCACCAAACAAAGGGTTAATTGTTTCACCATGCGGTTTTAGCTAGCAAGCCAGTACTAGCACACTGTGGGTTTATATAATGATGGCTATCGTCATGTTTTTAGTATGTATCAAGCAGGTGGTAAGGATTTCTCTCTACCTAACACTCCAGCTAGAGTCAACACACTTTCACTTGGAGAAGATGTTGCTAGTCCCACACGACAATTTTGTCCCAACACAGCGGACGATCACGTTTCAGGCTTTAACACCTCTGGTAGCACATAGAGAACTACCAGAAACAAATTGGGTTGTCTCATTCTCTTTGGCAAATCCTAGATTTGCAACAATTTCCATGTTGGCACATGTAGTTTCAGTGCATGCAGACTGTTGCAGATATGTTCTCAATATGTCAGGGCACATGTAAACCATGTGTCCCAATAAATGTACCCGGAACCTTATCTCACGTATGTAAACATAATGCATTTCCAGTACTGTCTAACTCATCACCCTTCCAGACATTTAGTCGATTTCCTAACCTCCGATTTTAAAGGCCTTCCATACATTGCCATATACGTTTGGGGGAATCTAGAATGCCATAACTTGCAGTCATCACAGCAGCATCCAACTGCGGGCATTACACTCATGGCCCAAGAAATGGCAGAAAGATTTCTACCTGGGCCTCTCCGATCTACACCATTTACAGCATGGCGCAATCCCATTGGGGATTGTCACAGGGAATCTTCCCTCATACCTAATCCCGTTAAAGAATTAAGACAAGCTTTCTGTGACTTATCTAAATAAAGAAGAAGTTGGTTACCGTATTACGTCTTATGGTATTTAAATTTTTGCCCACTTTTATTACAGGCCTACTGCTTTGTCGGTTCCGGCACACCACAACCGACTGGTTCCAACTCATTGATGTTATGGTTATTATATGCTAGATTTCTGTATACGGCTATATTGCCCCGACTACAAATATATATATATATTTGTGGTCGAGGCATAAAGCCGTAGAGTTAGTAACTTAAAACAATAAGATATGTAAAGTCAGTTGTGGTGTGCTGTAACTGACGATGTAGTAGGCCTGAAATAAAAGAGGGCCTACCTCAAGAATTGATTTAAAGGAGGAGAGGTGGGTGGGACAAATCTCAAGACCTGAGCCGGTAGCAGGTGAAGGGCTGGAGCTCCTTAAGAAGGGGACCCAAGCCCCTCCCACAACTTCAGGCCCTGCCTTCCATTTGTGGTCGAGGCATAAAGCCGTAGAGTTAGTAACTTAAAACAATAAGATATGTAAAGTCAGTTGTGGTGTGCCGTAACTGACGATGTAGTAGGCCTGAAATAAAAGAGGGCAAAAAGATGAAACCAGTTTAACCAGCCTACAATACATTATAAGATTATCACACAATCATATTCCTGAAGGCTAGGCGTACTTCCTGAACTGGCTGGGGAATGTATCGTGCATAAGCTGTGGACTTCCAGTGGCTCATGATCTTAATGATATGTGCAGGGATATTCTTTTTTTGAAGCGGTAGTCGCGGCTCCTATGCGAAATTAATTACCAG
>NC_086324.1:115162638-115167638 GCF_036172605.1 Pelobates fuscus | reverse complement strand
GGAGCAGTTCCTTCTAACTCTCCTGAACTGGTTTTGAGGGATGTTCTTTAACCATGTGGGTTTGTGGTGACTGTTAAAAGGAATAAAACTATTGCAATCAACATTCTTCTTAAAAGTCTTCGTGTGGATTTTTCCTTCCTCAATATAGATGTTGAGGTCTAAAAACTCTATTTGTTCCTTCGAATGGTTAAAAGTGAACTTCAGATGGTAGGGGTTGTGGTTGAGGTAGATCTTAAATTCTTCTAGGGATTCTAGGCTCCCTTTCCATATGAAGAAACAGTCATCGATATATCTGCGCCATAGGGACAGATTTGCGTCAAATGGGCAGTGGGTCCATATGTATTCTTCTTCCCACTTGCCCATGAACAAATTGGCGTAGCTTGGCGCAAATCGTGTCCCCATGGCTGTCCCTTCTATCTGGAGGAAGAAGTGTTCATCACACCAAAAATAGTTATGTGTAAGGATAAAAATGATGCATTGGATTAAAAAGTCAATTTGGTCGTTCTGGAACTCAGAGTATGTGGCTAGAGAGAACTGTACGGCTTCACATCCCTGTAGATGTTCGATCACTGTGTAGAGGGAGGTGACGTCGGCGGTGACTAAAAACATGTCATCGCCCCACTTAAAATCAGATAAAAGGTTAAGAACTTGAGTTGAATCTCTCAGATACGATTTGAGGCATAAAACTAAACGTTGTAGGTAGTGGTCCACATATTCTGAGAGATTGGCAGTGAGGGATCCGATTCCCGATACAATGGGTCTCCCAGGGGGTTTCTCCAGTTGTTTGTGGATCTTGGGAAGATGGTAGAACACGGGTATCCTTGGAAATGTGGTGTTGAGGTACTTGAATTCTCTTTCATTTAGGATGCCCCTCTCTTTCCCATGACTTAGTATTATTTTGAGTTCTTCCTGATACTGTGGAGTGGGATCACTGTCAAGTCTGAGGTAGGTGTTGGTATCTCCCAGGAGTCTTCTATTTTCTTCAATATAGTCTTTAGTGTTCAGAATGACCAAGCCCCCTCCCTTATCTGCCGCTTTAATGGTGATGTCTTCTGATTTCGTGAGTTGTTTCAAAGCATTCCTCTCTTTCCTGGTTAGGTTATCCTTAGTGATTTTGTTGGTGATTTTTCTTCTGAAGTCCTTCTCAACCATTTTCTCAAATACTTTCATTGAGTCATTTTTGACCTGTTGTGGGTAAAATGTTGAGGTGGGATGGAGTTTGGTGTGAATGTACTCTTGTTCCATTTCTTGTTGTGTCACCTCTTTCTCTGCGAAAAATTTCTTGATTGCAACTTTGCGCATGAACTTGTGTAGGTCTATACATACATTGAAATTAGAACTCTTAGACGTGGGAGCGAATTTCAAGCCTTTTTTCAAGAGTGATGTCTCATCTGGACTAAGAGTCCTATTTGATAGGTTGAAGATATTCACTTCTTCCTCTTCAATTGAGTTTGTTCCTCTTGGTGCTCTTGTTCTTCTTCTCGATCTCTTATGGTCCTTTTTCTTCTCACGTCTGGAGATCTGAAGTCCTCTGTTGTGAATCTCTTGGGGGGTACTCTCCCCCATGGTTCTAAAAAAACATTGCCAGTGGTGGAGTTGGGGATTCCAGTGTGTGCAGTACTGTCATGCGTGGGGTCCATCGTTTTATTCACTGGGGGTGGAACTCTAGTGCTTACAGACTGATGGTTTCTGCGATCTGGTAGTTGTCTGGTTCTAGTTAGTTGGGAATGTGTAGTATGTTCCCGGTCTTGGTATTTGTTCTCCTGATGCCAATGTCTTGGATGCTCATGGTTCCTCTGATTGTATTTCTCGCGTGGGGCATCTCGTCTTCTATTGTGTGTACGTCCACTGTCAATCCAATCTTTTGGAGTGTCTCTCACTGGAGTCCTGTGTGAGACCAGGGCATCCCTATAGGATTGGTGGTATTGAGGTCTACGTTCTGTTCTGTGTCTGGTACGGGAAGGTTGTCGTGGTCTGAAATCCTTCTTCCAATTTCTTTGGGTTTGGGTCTTATAGTCTGTCTGGTCTCTTATGATCTTCTTTCTTTTGATTTCTCTTATGTTCTCCTCTATGTTCTTGACTCTTTTCTCCATCTTTCCCAATAGTTCTGCATATTCCCCACTGTCCACTAGTGGGCGAATGGAGTTTTTCAGTTCCGTGATTTCTTGGTCTAGTTGTGTCAAATCCTTCTTCTTTTCATTAATCAGAAATACCATTAGGAGTAATGAGCCTTTATCTAGCAATTGATCCCATTTTTTCAAGAGGGTCAGGTCATGGCGCTTGTATGCTGATCTTTTATAGAGCCTTAGACCCCTTGGTACTATATTGTTGTTGACATAAAAGTCCAATGCTGCTATGTCCCACCATACATGTATTTCTTTCTCCATACTCTTCCCTAATTGGTAAATAAGTGATCTGATCTGGTCAGATTGCTTGGAAGGTGGGGGAGTGGGTTCAATGGTGGTTTGATCTTCTTGTCTAAGAGACCATGTATCCATAAAGGATTTCCTATCCAATCTAATGGAATCAATATTCCTACTCAGAGCCATAGTCTAACTCTAAAACCTCAATAGTGAAATTATAAAGAATATGTAAAAGGATAGTATTGGTATACCTAATGTAATACCCAGGGGAGAGGGAGTATGACTAACGATAGGTCACTCAAAAACTGGAAAAATAGGGATTCACTAAAACCTATATGAAAAATAAAACACTCTGCTATAGTTGTGCAGAAACCAGGAGCTAACCTATAATGCTGGCTGAGTGTAGTGAACGGTGAGGGATTGTAGAATAAAAGGTGGACTGTGCCTTTAAGGTGTAAAAAATATGTACTGTGCCTTTAAATCTCACATAATGTGTGTGGTAAGTCTGCTAGTTGGAGAGACAAAATGAGACAAAACAAAAAATGGATAATCTAATAAATCACAAAAGAAAAAAGGATGGGAAAAAAATGAGGAAGAGGGATGAAGAGAAGAAAAAAGTGAAATGGAATGGAATACGGAAAATGAAAAAAGGAGAAAAGTAGAGTCTGGAAAGGAAATATAAATAAAAAATGATAATAGTAAAGTGGATGGGTAGTGGAAAACGCAGCCGATGATATGTGCAGTGCAGATAACTCTATCCCTAATGGGGTATAGGGTAGATGGTATCTGCTCCAAATATTATACTTTGTATGTGTCAAAGATCTGGTTCAAATAATAATAGCAATACAGTATATGGAACTGGATGCTAAGGTGATAAAAAAGGGTCACTCGATATAGAAAGCAATGGTACAAACTGGATGTAAATAACAAAGCCAGTTTATTGGTAAAATTATAAAAATATAAAAATATATAATACAGGAACTGTTCATACAGAGGTTACCAGTCTAATGAGTGGCAGAAAAGTGCAGGAACCCTTGGATTTGGCTGGGATTGGTGTGGATTGACTCGGGCCGATGAGCTTCAGAAATCCTGCTGTCGGTGAGGACGGCGGGCTTTTCGGTGTGCGTCCCGATAAGGATCTCTCTCCAGGGGACGTGCTCTGTAAACGGCTCCACTCGGCAAATACACAAAAGGTCCTGTGCGAGTACTGTTCTCTGCTGGTAGGCGCTCTGCAAGTTGGAACTTTGTCCTGATGAATTGCTGTGCTTGTCTAACGCGTTTCGTAGGAGGTTGCCCTACTTCTTCAGAGACGGGATATCAACCATTGCTATCTAGTTGTTTAAATATACATTTTGTAATTGCTAATAAAAAACTTATAATCATGTACTGTTTTTTCATTATTGCGAGGATTTGTAAGATTCATCGCTCTATATGCAATACATAAACCTCACATAAATTTCATGTATGATATATATTAAAAATATAGATTATGACACAATTAAATGGGAATCCGGACTAAATTGGTAATTCAGACCGCATCATTGGTGGTACTTAATAGTCATACAGAATGATGTTATTAATGACTCAATCTTGTTACAATGCGTAATTGCTCAGTGTACAAAAAATGTTACAGAAGGATTACAGTAGTGAGGTAGATTAAAATAAAATGAAATAAAACGAAAAGATTAATGGAAATATAATGGATGGAATGAATCTGAGGGTATATAAATATATGGCTACCTTATAATACAATTATATCGATAAAATATGACAGTAAATGTGACACAAAGTTGAGTTCCAGAACGACCAAATTGACTTTTTAATCCAATGCATCATTTTTATCCTTACACATAACTATTTTTGGTGTGATGAACACTTCTTCCTCCAGATAGAAGGGACAGCCATGGGGACACGATTTGCGCCAAGCTACGCCAATTTGTTCATGGGCAAGTGGGAAGAAGAATACATATGGACCCACTGCCCATTTGACGCAAATCTGTCCCTATGGCGCAGATATATCGATGACTGTTTCTTCATATGGAAAGGGAGCCTAGAATCCCTAGAAGAATTTAAGATCTACCTCAACCACAACCCCTACCATCTGAAGTTCACTTTTAACCATTCGAAGGAACAAATAGAGTTTTTAGACCTCAACATCTATATTGAGGAAGGAAAAATCCACACGAAGACTTTTAAGAAGAATGTTGATTGCAATAGTTTTATTCCTTTTAACAGTCACCACAAACCCACATGGTTAAAGAACATCCCTCAAAACCAGTTCAGGAGAGTTAGAAGGAACTGCTCCAAAATGGATGTATGTAAGAACCAAATGGACGAAATGAGGACTAGATTTGTGAACAAAGGATACCCCACAATGTTATTAGAAGAAGCTATGGAGAAAGCACTATCCATCCCAAGGGAGGACACCCTAAAGGAAAGAAATAAGACCTTGGAACCACACACCCTGGCACCCACTTTTATTACGAAGTACAATCACCAAGCACCGACCATACAGAAAATTCTGAGAAAACACTGGGGAATCCTAAAGAGTGACCCATCCCTTTCTCAACTCCTTGATCACCAACCACAGATCATATTCACTAGAGCACCCAATCTCCAACTAATGTTGGCACCTAC